>NC_134704.1:17980000-18280000 GCF_043290135.1 Rhipicephalus microplus | reverse complement strand
CAGGTTAGGCCACCTTGTAAGACGTTTGGGCTACTGCCGAAAACGCTCCTTCATTCTACATGCAGCAATAAAAAAGGTCGGAACCATGGCATGTGTGACTTAAATAGTCAGAACATTACACAAGGTAAGGTAAAATAAATGTGCCTGCATGATAAATTCCTTAACGGTAAAGCGAGCAGCATTGTGCTCATGTCTTCTAATTACAGTGTGCTGTGGAAGCATGTATTGTCTATAATGCTTGAAAAGTTCATGGCCTAAGTATAGTCGATACATTCCTTCAATCAAGCTAAAACGTAACTGGACAAGAGCGGCCCATGTGCTACATGCCATTCGCTCGCTTTTACGAGGCACTCTCAAAAACGGATAATAGGAGTGGTCAGAAAAAGGCTTCTAATTGATTGCCGAACTGCGAAGGCTGCGGCAAGGTAAGGTTAATCGAAATTCAAGCTTCCGAAGTTTGAAGCCACCGTCAGTGTAAACTTCACTGCAATCCTGCGGATGACCCGAGCAGGCGCGGCAAGGTAGAAAACTGCTCTAGATTACACGCGTGCTCCGCATTCCGAAGGTATAGAAACAGTCTACTACCTCGCCCGCTGCTTTCTCATGGTAGGCGTGAACCCACACCTTGTGAAGCTACACCTTGTGAACAAGACGAATCCTAGGAATTCAGGTTCAAATTATTGGATGAAGGGGTGGGGGGACGAGAGTTTCAACGCTACATGCGATACTTCCTTTCCACTGCTGAACTCTATTTAGAAAATGGTGTCAAACTTCTGCAAACATCAGTGATCGAAAGATTTTTTCGCTTTGATAAAGACACTCTAGAGCAAGTTTTGGTGAAAGAAAGAGTCATACACCTTCTTAGAGCACGAAAAATATAATTATGCTGACAAAAATTGTTATTAGTTCAAAACTTCGCGCAAATGCAATCTTTGAAACAACAAATTTGATCATTTTGGTTACGTTAAGAACAGAAGCAGGGGCTCAAGGCAGTGTAACCTGACCAAGACCTCTGCTCACAAAAACAACTCTGCGTGACTAAACACGCAGCATGCTAATATGACAGTAATATGAAGCAGACACAGGGAAAGCCTGTATAAATTAAGCTTACTCTGCATTCGGCGAGCTGGCTAAAATGACTGGCATCAACCACGATTGCGTAAATTACGCTATAGCCAAGGAAAAGAAAAGGATGATGCAAGCATGAGTATAACACAACTTCAATTTCTTGTTATATGATTTCTAAAAAGTGAATTATACTAACCAAGGCTCTTCTGCTGTTTCAACTGTTATAAGAAGTCGGTGAATCGATTGTCAAAAAGACTTATAGATTTAAGCGCCATTGTCTATCTCTTGACTGGTTTCTCGCCGTCAACAAGGGCCGCTCTAAGGTAATCTATTCATGCAACTTTTTTCTAAAGCACGATTTCACGATTCCCTACTTCAGTCACAATCGGTGGCCCGTCGTCTTAACAACTGATTGGCTACTTTTATCACTGCGGCGGTTTTGGTCGCTTATCACACCGCAAAGAATCTCACAAAAGCTTTCTCCCATTGTTGAGCCCAACCGCGGTCATTTCCTCGATATCTTCGAGCCATCCGCAAGACTTCAAAGACCATTCCCACTGGACAAGTGAGCACTCCTCCTCCAGATGCGCTTCTCTCTTCGCTATCATCCAGGTTGCATGGCTGTTCGTGTCCAACATTCCTGGTTAGATCCACAGCTCTTTGTTTTTATCTTCTGAATTTTCGATCTATGGTTGGGTCACTGTACTACCCCATTACCACAACCTCGTGAACGAGGACTGCAAAAAAAAGAAAAGAAAAGAAAGGTCTGATCTTCTGATAGGTGGCGCCCCTTTCATTTCTAATGCGAAGCAGAGCCGGTGGACAAGACAAACACTGGTCTCGCTCACAAACAACAAAGTGAGTGAGTCACCTATAGAATACCGTTGGCCGCAGGGCCGTTAAGTAATGATCAGTCCTTTGCGGAACGACGCTCCAAATGGTTCAACGCTTTCGAACTGGCGGTAATCGTCTACACACAGAGGACGGCAAGAGATCTTTTTGCGTACTCAGTCCGCACTCGAAGAACCTCACGCTATCTCCTGGTGCACTCGATTAAGCTGAGGTACTCGCGCGTTGCTCACGAGATTGGTGGTCGTCCATTCAATTGCAGTTGTGTTACCGCACACTCCTGTACCGCAAGTTGCATTAGTACATTGCATGCTTACTGTATATATATAAAAAAGATTGATTTCACTTGCTCATAAAAAACATATTAGCAATAACCTTTAAAAAAACTTCTTGTTCTTCACGAGGACACAGTGGCGTTTTCTCAGCTCCAGAACTGTTACCGTCGACAGAGAGAGTGTGATTGGTATGCTGGTGATTTTTTAATAACGGGCAATGTAATGAAGTGATAAGCAGAAAGAAAAACGACATGTCAGGGAGAGACGTGCCCCGTTATTTTGGTCTTATTCGAACGATATTGCTGACAGTAGGACGCGGTAACTGATCACGTTAGCGGAATGACAATAGAACATGGCCTGTCCACGAGGCGGTTATTGCCTGCTTCAACGTTTCGTTCCTATCCCTCTGGTGATTTCGGATGCCCCGCAGTATGATACAAAAAGAAATGGAACTGTGGTACGGGTACATGAACTAGCCCTGAGAAAAAAAAAGAAATAACCATGATCGCAGATACTCTGATCTAGAATAGGCTAGCGAAACTTAAAGCAAAAGTAGGGTATAAAAGAGGGAAACTATAAAAAAGAAGACGAAACAAGAAGCGGAAGCCCATCAGCTTTGTCACTTGCGTGGTGGGTCAGACATCCTCTGACACCTGATTCTCTGGCAATCCTCTGAAGCGAGCCCAATCCTCTGAGATTTAGGCTTAGTTTCTCGAGTCCGTAGCCTTCTCTGTCTAGCTTTTTTTTCTTCAGTCTACATCGGGCCGCGAATTGCTATCACGCTTTCTGTTACTGTTGTTTCAGGGCTTTTGTCTTCCTCAAAGTGTTCGTAGAAAATAAGCGTACAATGAAACGATCGTTTTTCTTCGTTAGACAAAATATTAATGACATCTAACAAGCAAGCACGTCAAAGAAAGTAAAGGGATGTTTTACGAGGTAGTTGTAAAGTAAATGTGAAGTAATGTGGCTTGATACATAACTTACCGTGGGTAGGGACTAAGCCTGCGACCTTCGAATAAATCGTTCAATGCTCTACCAACTGAGCTACCACGGTGGCTATCTTCCCTTTACCATAATTGTGTAATTATGCGAAATGAACGTGGAATCGTCAGCGTTCGTGCTACATATTTTTTGATGTCATGTTTCTAAGAACGAAAGTTTTTATTTTACACCAGGAAGTCATTCTTCGTCACTGTCGATGCATATTTTATTGCGATGGGGTTAAAGATCTCGTTTCGTGGAAATTCCTGTGTCGGCGTCGTTCTTTGTCAGCAAAAGATCATCAACTTGTCCCCTACCGAGAAATTGAGAAAGATGCAAATAAAATAATTCATAAAAATTTTCAAGTCTGGGTGGGGATCAAACGCAGGTAGTCGCCGTGGCAAAGAAGTGTTCTACCACAGAGCCACACGATTTGTGTTCTACCACAGAGCCACAAGATTGACTCTCGTGCTTTCTGGTGGTGAACCTCGGGCTTTCAAATACAACAATCACCACTAGTACAGCGAGTCATCGAAGACAGTGGACACAAACCATTCCACCTTGCAAAACACACACCTATGCACGCACTTAGTTACTATATATGTCTTGGAGCAAACGTCTCGTCGGGGAGCCCCAGAAAGTAAACAGAAAAGTCTCCAATGGGCGCAGCTAAGGAACGGCAAGCCAAGCCAAATGCTTCCTTTAAACCTGGCTCTATCGGCCATCTGGTAGAGCCACGAACGAGCCAAGGACCGGAGGAGACTAACCTTCACGAAACAACTTTTTCCAGAAAGACAGGAAGAAAACTAGCACTTGGCGGTAAATAACGAACGACCATTTCGTGGCCCTTCGTAAAAGTGCCCGGTGGACAGAGACTAATCGAAACCGCTGTTAGCCTTCGTGGATAAATTGCGGGAAGGTACTCCTGCAATTCAGTCTGGCTCAATGGAGGTTGAACAGCGAGCCTGTAAAAACGCGAGAAAAGTCGAGAGTGAGCGCACAAGGAGAGGCTTCTGCGTCTGTATCCTTACAGAGTTCATGAGTAAACTTGGTCCAGCCCAAAGGGGATGAAATTCCAAGATGCAAGACCATAAGAGATGAAGGCAAAATATGAAAAAAAGAGGAAGAAGATATCAAATGGAAAAGATACACGACCGAGA
Source organism: Rhipicephalus microplus (assembly GCF_043290135.1). NCBI lineage: Eukaryota > Metazoa > Arthropoda > Arachnida > Ixodida > Ixodidae > Rhipicephalus > Rhipicephalus microplus. The sequence goes on along the minus strand of NC_134704.1, from coordinate 18,275,667 downwards.
CAATGCCGCAGCTGCTGCAACCTTTGAGAAGTGTTCTAAACGGCAGGTAGTACCACTCGAAAGTGTGAAATGACATTGAAAACAAATATAATATATCGGGGCTTTTAGGCGCCCAAACCACCACAGGATTATGAAGCAGGTCGTAGAGGAGAAATTTGGTAATACCAACCACCCGAGGTTCTTTAACATTCATTCACACTGCACAGTACAGCGGCCTTAAGTATCTCGCCTCCATCGAAATCCGACTTCCATTGTCGGAATCGAATCTCCGACCTTCGAGTCAGCAGCCAAATACCGTTACCACTGTCTCAGTGAAGCCGACAAAAACAAGCATTTAGTAATCGATATTGTCAGGTTCCATGCTGAAACAATATGAAGTTACTCCTAGCCTTAGACAAATTGTAATGTCTTGCTTCAATGTTTGGTATGAAAGGTACAATACAAATATGCTGAGCTGAAAGGAATGTGAAATCAGACTAAAAACACCTTCAGCTCTAGAAAAGGCGTCAGGATTACCGTCCTATACATAGGCAAACATTGCACGTATAGTGGAAGGAGTGGCAACAGATTCATTGGCTTGGGTGCCTCGACTATACCCTATTAGCAGAGAAAAAATATACCCAGCTTTAATAAGTTTTTTTACGTGGCTTCCAAACATTAGTTTTTTGGGGCCACGTAATATTTGATTAACATCACGCCCACTGCGTTTGATGCGTTTCAATGTAAGCATTACCAGTTGCCCATAAAATGTAAAAACTCACACATGCATGAACTTCATTGTATTTATAAGAAGTGAAAAGAACTGAATATTACGAATGAGGATGAGCGCGATCAGAGAGGTGATAGTTAGAAGAAATGCAAGAGTGTGAACGAATATGCACTTTTATTGAGTACTCCGTCATGTAGACCTTATGTGAACTTTCCGTCGACTTGAGGACAGTGTTCCTTCTCTAATTGGGACTCTATTCTGCAACGATGTTCATGGGGGCGGCTAGTAACTATGCATGCCAATTGACCTGAGTGTTATTTGAAACAAATTAGTCTGTTTGCTCGTTGTTGGGTTATTATAAACTGTCAATCACCTTCAGTGCATTGCACTTCACTACATTTTATCCCAATCCAACATGACGTTTGTTTCGATCGTAGGAGTAAATACGTAATGTTTAGAAAATTGGATAGGCATCTCAGCATCCCCAGTTGACACTTCACAAAAATTATGGTGCATTTAAAAGGCCGTTGCGAGTCTTGGCGTGGTTCTGTGGCAGAATACTCTGTTGCCAGGCATGCTAGGGTTCGATTCCTGTGGAGACCCTGACATTTTTTTCTTCACATTGGTAGGGTCAACGCAGCCGATATCAGGTTTTTCTTAACGTTTATATTTCGAAATTATCCATGTGTGTTCTCGCTGTTTCTGGGTAGATATAAACTGTCAATCACTTGTGGCACATATCCTCATATCAGTGGCACATACACGCCCGCTGGTATGTGCCACTGTTTTGCAGAAAGTGTTTGACGGTGCATGTAAAGGGATTGTGACATTATTCATGTCATGACCAGCGAGTCGTATTCGTCAAACCATCTTACGCTTCAACGCTAATTAAGGTTTAAGCGGGTGATAACGACAGCACCCAGACGTAGGCAGATAGATAGATAGATAGATAGATAGATAGATAGATAGATAGATAGATAGATAGATAGATAGATACAAAGAATGCTTGCAGTACGCAAAAAAACTTCGCTTTTAATAACCTAAATATTTCAAAGCAGTAATCAGCAACATGCATCTGCTCACGTCATCGTTGAATGCGCTTACATAAAATTAAGCTTCTGCTAAAGGTAGCTGGGCCACCCTTTATATATTTTGGTTCCTAGTTATAGTGGCGAGAACACTAAATCTTACCATTTTTATTTATCATTTGAAACTTTGGGCACCTGCTATCTTGTTGGTTGTGATGGTCTTAAGGAAGAGAAAACCTACAATAAAAAATTGGAGTACACTTGAGATTTGCCTTCAAGAGGAAGTCGCGATAGCGCAATGGGGCCTCGTACGCAGTGCCATTTAAACTTCTAGCCTTCTACGGTTCTCAGTGCATACTTCAGCTGTGCATTAAGGAAACGAGAGAATGGGTGCCTGACATTTGCCGTTTGAAAGTACCATTGAAAGATTATTGTAAGTAGAGTTGTCGAGTGCCCAACACGTCATAATTATTTCTTTTCCGAATCAGTGAAGGGCCCACTACGCATCCGTTGGGGAACACGCGAGCCTACGCAGCTATTCAGTTTGTTGATTTTTATGATCGAATATGTCTCAGTGTTCTTTAATAGGTGGGATTTCAAAGCACTCACTCGTCTCCCGATTCCTATATTTTGACGCCTGGCGTGATTTCACAACTCTGCCAAGCAATATATGATGCGCCAAAGAAACTCTTTCCAGTACGTGCAATTCGTATAGTGTGTTGTTGCAAAGCATATTCAACAAATCTTCTGGCGCTGTTGTAGAGCAACTGTTTTCCACCAGGCCACCTGGGTTACATCCTGGGTTAGATCCTGGTTTGATGCCCCGCCACGGTGGTCTAGTGATTCTTTCGCCGGCACTCGCACGCGTCGGACGCAGGAATCATGGGCTCCCGCGGAGCGGCAAAGGCGGTCCTTGGTGGCCGCGGAAACAGGATTACCGACGAAAGTGACAAGGATTATGAGATCATCTTGCCGAATCTGCCAACAGGACGTATTGTTGTGAACACAGTGTTTTTGCACGGTGATATTCGGGTGAGGCCTTTCAAGGTCGAAGATTTCCGAGATGCCCTGGACAAGGAGCGACTGCTTCCCGACGTAATTGCATTGGGCGCCTACCAGATCAACCATGTGTGGGCCGTCACCTTTAACAGCCAGGAGGCGACGAAAAGGTTGACTGAACTGAAAGAACTCCAGGTCAAGGGACGCCGCTGCCTCGTTATCGACCCTCAGGAGCAGAAGGTGAGGTTGCGGCTTCACTAGCTGTTACACGGCGTTTCGGACGAAGATGTCCGCATGGCGTTGGCAGCGTTCGGGAAAGTCACAGAAGTGACCCGGGAACGCTAGCGTGTGGAAGGAGTGAATGAGAAGAATTCGACGACCCGCACTGTTTTCATTAAGCTGAAAAGCGGTATGAAAGTCGACGACCTGCCTCATCAGATACGAGTCGCCGGTGAATTAGCCTTAGTGGTGGCCCCAGGTCGGCCTATGCAATGCCTACGTTGCAGCGGAACAGGACATGTGCGTCGCGAGTGTAAGGTGCTTCGGTGCTCTCGCTGCCGGCGTTTCGGGCATGGGGACGCGGAATGCGTCCGTTCGTACGCCGCAGTGACCGCGTCAGCGGAGGCCGAAGATGCGTCGGAACACATTATGGACGTGACAGAAGCAGAGGACGCGGTTGAAGGTTGCGGAAATCAAGTCGCAGAAAATTCGAACTGCACATCTGCAACATCAGTAGATGAATCCACACCGGCACCTGTGGACGCTCGACCAGGTTCTGCAGCTGTATCGACCAAGACAGCTGACAATGCAGTGACAGACGCAGGCTGTGAAGTAGGCGGAGCGTCTGCCCATGTGTCGGAGCAAGGCCAAGTTGTCGATGGTGCCTCCTGTAGCGTTGGTTTTGACGCGAAGATAGACGGAAACACGTGCAACGCCAGCCGCGTCTCTTGGCCCAGCGGTGCCGTTTCAGCCTTTAAAAGACCATTGGAAGAACCTGTGAAGATGGGAGACAAGAACAGTGCAAGTAGCGTGGAAGAACCACCGGCAAAGACGCCGACTGGAAGACGCACCAGCATGAGAGCAAGAGCTGGTGGCACCACGGACAAGAAAGCTGTGAACAATTCAATTATACTGTGCAGTGAAACCGGGCGGTCGGACGGTCCTGGAGGCGTCTAGCGTAGCGCTAGACGTGCAAGGTAAGCGCCATGCTCCGCGCCTAACTCCTCCACATGGTTGTAATGGCGCCTCAGGTATCATTTAGCTTCGCCACGCTGAATGTTAGGGGCTTGGCTTCAAAAAAGAAGCAAAGCCAAGTCTACCGGTTGTTATTGGAAGAAAATCTGGATGTGCTCTCAGTGCAGGAGACGAAAGTTGAAGGCGAGGAGGAGACTGGGAGCATGGTGCTTAAGTTTACATCACGGTATTTTGCCACTGTGAGCCAGGCCATAGGCACATCAGGGGGATGTGTTCTTTTTGTTAGAAAACTGCCAGGATTAGTCATAGAAAATGTCTTTTCTTGCTCTTCAGGCCGAGTAGTATGGTGTGATATTGTTTATTGTGACACTGAATGGCGCATTATATGTGTTTATGCTCCAACTATTGGCCAGGAAAGATCGGGTTTTTTTCCAATTTACGACAACATTTGTGTACCGGTAGGAAAATCTTATTGGTGGGTGATTTCAACTGTGTCTTGAATGAAAGTGATAGATCAAGCAGGCGCAACGTTAAAGATAGAAGCAGTGATGTCCTGGCACAGGTGATTAGTGAACACGAATTAATAGATGTAGCGGAGTGTTTGCATAGCTCCCGAGATGTGAAGTATACCCACTTTCAAGGCAGAAGTAATGCCCCATTGGATCGACTTTACCTTACTGCAGATGCGATATCCCAGTGTAGCAGTTATAATGTTGTCCCTGTTTCCTTCTCCGATCACTGTCTTGTAAAATTCAATATCGGGTCAAAAAAAGAAAGGAACGCCTTTTCTTGGGAACAGTGGAAAATGAACTCTAACCTCTTAAGGGATGAGTCGTTTGGCGCATCAGTTATTAAAGAAATAAGTAATATTAACATAGAGTGTATGGATAAAATAGGAGAAAAATGGGAGCTATTCAAGCAGCGAATCAAAATAAAAGCAATAGAGAGATCTAGCGTTTTATCTTTTGAATCTAAGAAGAATGAGAAAGAGCTTAGACGAACACTTGAGAAACTAACAGCTCTTGAATGTGAAAAACCTGGAGTATATGGTGACGATTTGCGAAGTATCAAAGAGAGGATAGAGGTATATGAGGAGGAGCGCTATCGTGGAGCGCTAGTGCGAGCCAGAGCAACATCAATGACTGTGGATGATCGCCCGACGAAGCGAGCGCTTGGATTAGAGAAGAGTCATGCCAGACGAAATCACATAGATGCCATTGAAGTCAACGGTATCAAAGTTTCAGACAATGAGAGTATAGGACGAGCGTTTGGCAAACACTACGAAGGACTCTTCGCTGCCACGCCTATTGATTCAGAGGCATTTAAGCAGGAGTTCCTTAGCAGAATGCCGAAGTTGTCAGATAACACCAAATCAGCTTTAGAGCTATCTATAACGCCAACGGAAGTAGAAAGGGCTATAGATAAAATGAATTCTGGAAAATCTCCAGGGCCGGACGGGCTTAGTGCTTTCGTTTTATAAGGAGTTCAAAAATAAATTATCCCAAGTACTTGCAGTCGTCTTCAATCAAGCTTATAAACTTAATGGCCTCCCTAGGTCCTTTAGTGAAGCACATACAGTTTTGATACCTAAGACAGAACACTCGGAGAAGTTAAAATTAGTTTCTTCGTATAGACCGATATCACTAACTAATTGTGATTACAAAATTTTAATGAAAGTACTAGCACGGCGACTTCAAGGGGTAATCAAAGAATTGGTAGGGCCTCACCAAACATGCGGGATTATGGGACGCTCTATTGTGACTAATATACAGAAGATGCGCTGCGTGCTCGAGTGTAGTTTTGGGACGTTAAACCCCACATATCAATCAATCATCGTGCTCGAGTGTAGCGATGCCAATCAAGTAGGGGTAGCCATTCTACAGATTGATCTCGAGAAAGCTTTTGATTGTGTTTCCCACAACCTTCTGCTTGTCATTCTTGACCATGTCAACGTTGGTTTTGTAATCAGAGATGGAATATATATGGCATACCGGAACTGCACAACCCGACTGGTAATCAATAAGACGCTAGGAAATACAATTAACATAAAGCGTTCTGTCCGTCAGGGCTGTCCTCTGAGTCCCCTACTTTTCAGTTTATGTATAGAATCGTTGTGCTTAGCAATAGCTCAAAACAGTTGCATTCGCGGCTTTAGATTACAAGAATCCGAAGTTAAAATTTTGGCATATGCCGACGATGTGGCTGTTTGTTGTATCGATCAAGATAGTGTTACCACTACCATCAGTGTGGTTAAAAGGTTCGGCAAGGCAACTGGCAGTCTAGTAAATTGGGGAAAGTGTCTGAATTTTTGGCATGGAGAGTGGTCGTCAAAACCAGACTATTTTGCCTATGTTAAATGGGTGACCACACCTGTCAAGTACTTAGGGGTGCCACAGGAATTTTAGAAAGATAATGCGAACTACTGGCAAGAACAAGCGAAAAAAATCCGGACGAAAGCTAATAGATGCAACGGTAATCATCTGTCAGTGTTTGCTAGGGCGACTGTCTGTAACCTTTTCTTTGCCTCAAAACTTTGGTATGTGATGCAAGTATTGCATTGTTCAAGGGCAAACATACAGAAGTTTCATCGCATCTTCGCAGTGTTCGTGTGGGCTTCGAACTGGGAGAGATGCAGTCGAACTAATCTGTTTCGAAAAGTGAAACACGTAGGGCTTGGTTTAACACATCTTTTCATACGCCAAGTCGTAAATAGGTTTTTTTTTTTCGCTACACAAAGGACCCTTTCTTACGTACAGTGTGCCAAATGAGACTGATGCGGGCTTTACCTGGATATGTGGTTAGCACGAATGACATGACCGGTGCTGTGCGCGGGTATCTTAAAGAGGTTATTCTAAGTGTACGGTTTTTATCTGTTAGATTTTCCAATGAATATTTGTTTTCAGTGACTCGAAAGAAGTTGTACAAAGATGTATGCGATGTTGTTTTACCTGAACCGCTGTACCGTGTCATGTATGCTGGAGGTGAAGTGAAGGATGTGCTAAAACGAGTAAAGAGAATGCAAGTGGCTCCTGGCACGAAGTCTTTCTTTTTCAAGCTGCACACAGGTACATTATCAGTCAGGACATTTCAAGCAGACCGTGGTTTTTACTTACCTTGGGGGACAAATTGCCTTATCTGTAAAAAACCGGAAAATATTGACCAAGTTTTCTTACATTGTTGGGAGGGAGTATATTTTTGGGATGTATTTCAAAGGACGTTACAGAAAGAATTACCTTTAAATTCATATGGTAAAAGATTTCTGCCAATAGTGGACGAAGAGGGAATGCCTTTTGATTTGATTATGCTGTGTGGACTTCACTGTTTATGGCGGGCCCGTATGGCGGGTTACTATCGCGATCAGGAAGCACGGCCTGCACGAATGTATTTCCGTGAATGTATGGCCAAGTATGCAGAACTGCAGAAAACTCAGGAGATTTTACCTGAGTGGTTGTCGAGGGTGGAGCCCTTGGCAGCACTTAGGGAATTTTAAATTTCTGTCGGACTGTTACTGCTTGTTTTTGTTCTGCTTGTGGTTTGATGTATGCGCCTGTAAACAGGCAATAAAGCAAAAAAAAAAGCCACGGTGGTCTAGTGGCTAAGGTACTCGGCTGCTGACCCGCAGGTCGTGGGATCAAATCCCGGCTGTGGCGGCTGCATTTCCGATGGACGCGGAAATGTTGTAGGCCCGTGTACTCAGATTTGGGTGCACGTTAAAGAACACAAGGTGGTCGAAATTTACGGAGCCCTCCACTACGGTGTCTCTCATAATCATATGGTGGTTTTGGGACATTAAACGCCACAAATCAACCAGATCCTAGTTTGAAATTTTATTTTTTATTATTTATTTATTTGGATCTTTTTTAAAGGCGAAGCGTTTCCAAGCGAACTTCGGCGACTTCGAGCGTATCCATCCATCCATCCGTCCATCCATCCGTCCGTCTATCTATCTATCTATCTATCTATCTATCTATCTATCTATCTATCTATCTATCTATCTATCTATCTATCTATCTATCTATCTATCTATCTATCTATCTATCTATCTATCTATCTATCTATCTATCTATCTATCTATCTATCTATCTATCTATCTATCTATCTATCTATCTATCTATCTATCTATCTATCTATCTATCTATTTATCTATCTATCTATCTATCAATCAATCAATCAATCAATCAATCAATCAATCAATCAATCAATCAATCAATCAATCAATCAATCAATCAATCAATCAATCAATCAATCTATCTATCTGTCAATCAATCAATCAATCAATCAATCAATCTATCTATCTATCTATCTATCTATCTATCTATCTATCTATCTATCTATCTATCTATCTATCTATCTATCTATCTATCTATCTGGCCGCCTACGACGTTTAGCTCTCCTAGGCGTTTCTATAATGGTATAGATACCAAACTTGGGATGGCAAAACATGACTGTATGGAGAACATATTTACCTAGTCATAACATGAAAATCATGACATGTATGTCATGAATGTAATGATTTACATTGCATGGTCCTGCAGCTCTTGCGGTGGTTCTGTTCACATAGTATGTTGCAAAACTGGTACGGTATGACATGATTGCATGGCGAACACAAGCGACAGACCCTAACTTGAAAATCATGACATGCGTCTCTTGTAACAACATGACTACATGCCACGCTCATAACGCGCTGGCGGTCATTTCGCTAGCTTCACTTATACCAAATTAGGTATTACGGGACGTGAATGGATGACGAATGTATAATACTGGTGCAAACATGATAAATATGAGATGCGTGTCATTTAACAATATGACTACATTCTACGCTAATGATGCGCTCACGGCCGTTTCGCTAGCTTCACATGTACCAAACTCGGTATTACGTGACGCCAACGGACGACATAGGTAAATGACACATCCAAACATGATAATAACGACATCTGTGTCAGGTAACAACAGGACTACATGACACACTGATGAAGCGCTCACGGCCGTTTCACTAGCTTCACATATGCCAAATTTGGTATTACGTGATTATAATGCATGGCGAATGTGTGTGATTGGTGCAAACATGATAATCATGAGATGTGTGACATGTGAGAACATGACCACATGCCACTGTCAAGGCGCCAATACAATTCGACGTTACGCGATGCGCGTTCTTGCCGGCGTTCATTTCGTCGCGCCACGCCAGCGTTGCCACGCCAGGTGCCGGTCCTGCCATATACTCGCAGGCACGTGCCGCACTGCGTTGCGTTGCGTTGACGCATGCGCGTTTCAGTGCGTCCGGCGTCCCTCCGTCACCAAAAGAGGGAGACGCAGTGTCATCTGGGTAACGCATCGGCGCGATATGCAGCATGCCGCATGTCGCACCAGTCACCGTCAGGCCGTGCCGACGGACGCTGGTGACGCCTGGCGTCAGACTATAGAGTGCTCGCGTTTGCTAACGCAGCGTCGCTGTGCCCAGCGTGCGCGCGCGTCAACGCTACATTGCAGTATATTGGGCCCTTCATGATGCCCTCGCGGCCGTTTTGCCAGCTCCACATATACCAAGTTTGGTGTTACGTGACGTAAATGGATGACGAAGGTATATGACTGGTGCAATGCATGATAATCCTTACACGCGGGTCATGTAAGAACATGACAACATAACACGCTCATAGCGTGCTCGTGGGCGTTTCGCTAGCTCCTCATATACTAATTTTGATATCACGCGGTGTGAATTGATGAAGGTGAACAACACATTCAAAAATGATAATCATGACACGGAAGTGATGTAGGCATCATTTACTTCCACCTTGCAACGTTGTGCTGATTTTAAAATGACATATCAACATTTCTCATTCGTGCTTCGCATATCGATTCCCACTGTACGTGAGATCAGCCAAATTTTTATTTTTCAGTTAAGAACAAGATCATTTTTCGCTCACAACCAATGACGTCGACGCCGGAATTTCTGTGCAATGAGCTCTTTGACGCTATCGCGTTGAAACATATATGAGGACTTTTCGATGCGAGGAGGTTTCCGAGAAAGGTAGACAGTAAGCCCGCTTGTTTTTCGATTACGACATAGGCTGGAGTTTTTAGTTAACCGCTTGAGCCTTTGTACGGTGGCACAGAAAAATCCTTTTGTAATAGTTGCCAGTGCACCGAACGGCGTTTTGTCTGATCGGTTTTGAAGAAGCAACGCTGTGCCCCGCCGCGGTGGTCTAGTGGCTAAGGTACTCGGCTGCTGACCCGCAGGTCGCGGGTTCGAATCCCGGCTGCGGCGGCTGCATTTCCGATGGAGGCGGAAATGTTGTAGGCCCGTGTACTCAGATTTGAGTGCACGTTAAAGAACCCCAGGTGGTCAAAATTTCCGGAGCCCTCCACTACGGCGTCTCTCATAATCATATGGTGGTTTTGGGACGTTAAACCACACATATCAATCAAGAAGCAACGCTGTAGCGAGTGAGCACACGCCCGGATTGTAATAAAGTGGAAGGAAAATAGGAGGAAAAAAACGGCAGGGAAGTTAATCAGCTATAGGCAGCCGGTTTGGTACCCTGCGCATGGAAGGGGGAGTGGGGAGATGAAAGATAGGGAGCAGAGAAGGAAGAGAGATAAACACAGCACATTAGGCGGCACACACGCGCACACTCAGTCATATTTTGTGATAAAGTGTGTATACAACAGTGTTTACCAGCTACATAGGGGACGTCTAGGCCCCCCATCAGTGAGAATCCTTGCCGTTATTCTTTTTCTCTCATTTAGTAAACACCCTTTCTCAGAGGTCCCTGAACATAGTTGTTGGAAAATACGTGACTGTTGATTTTCTGCCCGGCAAGCAGGTCTGTTCAGAGAGAGAGAACACAAGGAGAAATGCAGGCAGGTTAACCAGGGCTGAGCCCCGGTAGGCTACCCTGCACTGGGGAAGGGGAGAGGGAAAGGAAAGGTATAGAGGAGGAGAGAAAAGGCCACCGACTGGGCCAATGCCCAACAGTTTCACCATCACAAACAATGAAACAGGCCGGTGTCATTAGGAAAATGCAATAGTGCTTCGGTTGCCTTTCGGAAATTGGATGGGCAGTGCCATGGTTTCAATACTTTATCGACAGTGAAAACACTTCTGTCCAGTTGATTTAAAACACTGCGCAGGTGAAGCCTCTCGTTTGTGTATTCCGGGCAGTAACATAAGATGTGTTCAATAGTCTCATCGACGGCGCAGTCGTTGCAATCCACGCTGTCGGCCATCCCTACCATAAATGAGTAGGCGCGTGGCACACGATCATCGCTGGCATGGTAGACAATACGATTATGTTTTCAAATATCTGTGTTTGCATAAGTGACAGTTGCTGCTTCCGGTTGCGAATGAAGAAAGATAACCGTAATTTATTGCACTTCGTTGTCTTTCAAACACTGTAATGGTAAAAGATTGATCAGCATAGGCGCGGGCACAGTTCCACATCAAAAAGGGGGAGGGGGCGATGATTCATCGTGGCTTCCGACCTCCCTACTAAGTAAGATGAGGCACATTTTGCGCTACCGTCTCTATAACAAATAGGGCGCACTGATTTCGTATTGAGTTATCTCATTGAGATTTAAATTAATTACTGTTGTGCCACATTCAAGTTATTTTCTTCGTGGTTTCCATCAGGACGCTTACTGGTACATCAATAACTGGAGTCATACTTTATTTTCTACACTACCTCAAAGCCATGACACCAAGACAGCACGAGCACATACATCCCAAGACCACAGACATTGAATCCATCAAGAAATTACCACAACCTGGACGCGGCAGACGATGCATCGCCAGAACTGTACTTCGTAACTTGCGTAATCAAAGAACCCTCCACTCACCGATTGATGTCCCAAGTGACGTCCGCACGTTTTAGCTAAGGAAGATTCATTTGCCGCATTGCTAAACGGAAGGGCTTGCAGGTATCAATCACGATTACAAAACGCCGCTAGAACCACGGAAATCTCACTCGGTCAGCGGAGACGAGACTGTGCAGATAGGTGGGTGGGTGGTGTCCGGAGCATTTACATTGGCCCGTAAGAAAAATCGCCTGTCTGAAAGCAAGTGTCCTTAAATTAGCTCGTGACGAAGATGACTCGCTCTAGACACGATTGGGAATGTAACTTTTCGAATGTGACAAGGTTGCAAATTAATTCTGATTACGAGCAATTCTTCGGCACGCACCCACAGCAAGCCATGCGAGTGCTCCTGTATTACGCGAAACGCTTCCCACGTAGGCAGCTCATTTCGTCGCTGAAGCAATGCGTTGATTCAGCTTCAGTGACGCCAATTGAATTATGCAACTATTCAGAGTTTGTAGTCTTTTATACAGTCACTTTAGTGTTAGTTTTCTCATGAGCTACTCAGGTGAACGTAAAGACGATCGAAAACATTCAGTAAATGATACACATTTTTATGCAGTCGGCGCTGTAAGCATATAGACTTATTTATTTAAAAAAATAAGTATCCATGTTAGAGATGTTGGGATGAAGTGCTGTGTCAGTTGTTGCTTAACTCATAGGCAAATGAACTATTTACTTTGTGACTTCAATAGATCGCACTATTGGCACAATTACTCTTGATTATGATATGTGGGGTTTAACGTCCCAAAACCACCATATGATTATGTGAGACGCGGCGCAATTGCTGTGTAGCGGGCTGAGTAACATCCCTTACCTGCTGCCAGATAATGCTTATATATAGACTTAGCACGTAGGCGTGTATGTGCCTGCACATTGATGTGGGCAAACGGCACATGCGTGCCCATATATATGACACGCATACTTCAGCACCTGTATGCATGTTCAGAATTTCATTGCAATGATTTTCTCGAACTATCAATCTAACAAAGCAACAAAGTGCAAGTGCAAAAGCCTATCAACCAACGAAAATGAAAACAGCCATATGGCTAATACGCTTTAGTCTACAATAGAGCAACAAAATGCGCGTGGTCATGTCGTTTCTCAATTAGATGCGAAGTAAAAATCACTGAACTGCAAACGGGTAAATGGCTTTGTACACGCTTTGATGCACCGAGAGTGCCGTGCCACGTAACAATCGTGGAATCAACGAACGTGCGTTCAAATCAGTCAGACACTGCGCGCGTGGAGCGCCCCGCTGTGTTCCCACGTACAACCCATTTAGGAATCATTGGGCCCTACCTCGAAGTGACATTTGGGTTTTTATTCTCGGATTTTGAGAACTTGCGTGTGAATGTCAGTGAGAAATAGCCACGTTCTTATGAACTTTGGACCATTTAAAGTGGGCTCCGTGCATGATGTGCTGATTACCGAGTACGTCGAAGCACGTAAACGTGTGTCATTCTTACTTTGACAAAAGTTTATAATTAATAATTTACCGCTAGAATACAGATCGCGCATTAACTCGTCATAGAAGACCTACCACAGACATCTGAAGAAACGATTTTAGAGTGGGCTGCAGGACTAAAAAGGCCTAGTTTTTCGCACGTTTCAGTTGGGAAACGGCATTTAAGGGATAGAGAGAAAGCGTACCTAATCCTTTTTGCGGCTTCAGATAACAATGAAAAGAAATTGTAACGACTCTTTTATAATATATACCTGGCTGCCCATTCTTCATTATAGAGCACGTTCACCATAAGCGCTAACTTTGTTCGCGCAACAGAAACAAGAAAATGGATCTGGCAACACTGACATTGCCGAAAGAACCATTCTTTAGTATTTGTTTCCTCTTTTAATGTTCTTACGCTTGGCTGCTTCTCTATCAAAAGTACATAGGCGTTTACCCTTTTTACGGGCGAATAATCCTGATCTCACAAAGCGCACATCCTTCTGTGAAAGGCTAAACATAGCATAGCTTTCTTCATCTTCCTTTATTCCTAATCGAAGATGATTTGACTCAGTACTTCATTTCTACTACTGTATATTCAAAGACCATTAGTGCGATACCATCGATAAGTTGTCAGCCCCCTCCCAATGCAATATCTCTTTAACAACTGCAACGTTTCAAGTAAACGCACTGAACTGACCAAGTAGCTTTCGCTTTCGGCTGACTCCTCGTCGAAACACCGGTGGTATTTTAGATGCGGAGCATCTAATACTCGAGGCTTGTAGTGCGGTGCCGTCCGCAAGCTTCCTCCTCCTTCTTCCACCATCTGTGCATCCCTTCCTCCTCTACACACCGCACGCGCTTCACTCCTCCACCATCTGTGCACCCTTCCTCCTCTACACACCGCGTGCGCTTCTCCTCTTCACGAACATTCGCTAGCTGTATAATGTAGCGCGCATGCGCCGTCACGCTTCGAGAACATCGGCAGCTGACGCGCGCGCATGCGCCGTCGCGCTTCGAAAACATCGGCAGCTGACGCGCGCGCATGCGCCGTTGCGCTTCTCCCCCTTCTCGAACATTCGACAGCTGACAGTGCATGCGCCGTCGCGCTGTATATATACTCAAGGTCGGCGCTCGCTCGCTCAGTTGCGGCTCGTCGGTTGGTTTGTACGGCGCGTCGACGTCCAAGGTCGTGGTGAAATGAATTCCAACGAATCCACAAACACAATGATCGACGTCCCTTCGACCAGCGCCGCCCTTTCGCATACGTGTGTACGTGTTCACTCATTTAACACCCCCTCCTACAACCACGTTAACCAATTTAGCCATCGACCCAAGTAAGTCGCAATTTAACACCCCATTTCACAACCACGTTAACCAATTTAGCCATCGACCTAAGTAAGTCGCACTTTAACACCCCGTTAACCGATTATATGCTCCGCATCCTCCTCAGTGTTCCCCCGAGGGAAGCTGCGGGCATTTTTTTTTCTACGCGAGATGAACGCTCTTGAACACGGGGTGTGACTCGGGCCACCGTTTCGACGAGTGGCCTATCTTCTTCGAGGCATTCCTGTACCTGGGTGAACATAAGCTGAAACAGCATGTCCCCCCTTTTTTGTTTAACATATTTTGCACCAAGGCTTACTAGTTGGTAATCATTAGATGGCCCCATACTTGTTATGAAAATACACGTGATTTTTGCACGTGGTAAAATGGTGATAAACGACGCGGCACGAAGTGCAAGGCGAGACGATTTGGACGCGTTTCTCGAGCATGAACGCCGGAGCCATGGTAACTAGAATATTCAGCTTCGCATGAAATAGTATTTTATTCGAAATGAGCTGCATACGGCATTCCTGGCGCTAAACTTTCTTACAATCAAATAAACAAAGCGAAAGAGGCAGCAAAGGAGAAAAACACTTCTAAACCGTAATAGCGACCGACAAATGAAGTAACATTTTCTTGGTTTGCCAGCTGCCCTAATTTTATCAACACGAAGAGAAGAATTCTACTCCTCCCGAATAAAATGAACGTGTCGAATGGAGATCACTGTAAGAAGTGATCGTTTGGTTCTCGGAAACGTACGCTACAGAGTCCCTTACATATTCAAATAACACCACTTTTTTTGTCGCAGAAGAAAAAAAGATGATATAGTAAAATGTCGGAGTCTTTTGAGAGTAAGGCTTCGAATTTCGCTCAAGAGGCTCCTTTCCTCTGTTCGTGCAAGAGTCGACTGATTTCACCTTTATTGAACGCTTACCCCGCATGCAATTCATCTGCGATGAAATGAAACGGTTCAGTATTTTCGGGATTCGGGCCCTCCGGGGAAAACTTGTTTCTCCTTTTTTGGTAAAAGTTTATTATATATGAAGAGAAAAGATTATCGAGCTTTCAAATTGACTAACTAGATTTTTTTTGCATAAAAGCACAATTACAGTGGTCAATAAAGCAAGTGCTTTTCCTCGATGAAATAAGCGCCGAAAAGTGACTAAATATAAAATGCTTAGGCTGAAAAAACGTGCGTTGATGTCGCACCAACGTTACGCCCAGGAAAACTAAGCAATTAGTTACATTTAAGTTACGATTCAATAACCTGTACTACGGTCGCCGATTACTCGTTCAAGATGTGCACTGTACACCAAAGCACACAACTGAAGTTGCCCTTCCCACCAGACTACTATGTGTCTGCCTCGGTGGAACAGTGGCTAGGGTGCTTAGCTGGGGACCCGAGGTCGAGGCTTCGATCCCGGCGGTGGCAGTCGCGATTCAATGGAAGTGAAATGGTAGAAGCCCATGTGCTATGCGATGTATATGCACGTTGAAGAATACCAGATGATCAAAGTTTGCGAAGCCCTCCACTACAGCGTATCTGATAATCATATCGTGGTTTTGGGACGTAAAACTCAAGGCATTGAAATTATCTGACTGCTATACAGTGTCGCTTATGTTATTCATCTCTACTTCTAATGTTTTGTGTGAAAGAGAGAGAGAGAAACTATTAAAAAAAACAAGCAACCCCATTAAGCATTGGCCATCAAAAACTAAAACAAAAAGAATAGGTTGTTTTTACTGACATATGGCTCCAAATTAAAGGTTCACACCGCGTATACAGAAGTACGTGGCGTGGAAAAAAAAATGGGTTCCATCTACCCAAAGGGAGCCTTGATGAAATGCGAAGCAGCAGCGTTGCGCATGGGTGGAGTCACGGGTTGAAATGGGGCTAACGCGGGAGCTGCGGTGAGCGCTGGAAGATTCGTTTGAAGCAGGCTGCATTTCCGATGGAGGCGGAAATGCTGCAGGCCCGTGCGCTTAGATTTGGGTGCACGTTAAAAACCCCATGTGGTCGAAATTTCCGGAGCCCTCCACTACAGCGTCTCTCATAATTATATGGTGGTTTTGGGACGTTAAACCCCACATACCAATCAATCAATCAGATTAGTTTGAAATGAGGACTGGCTTAGGTCTTGAAAGTGACACGTACAGACATGTTTCAGCGCGTATGTTAGGCACGCGTCAGATTTATTGCGCGTGAACCGACGAGTTTATGGTGTAGCGAGCGGCGATCGCGGCCGATACTGTGGACGAACGGATGAGGCGGCAGCTGCGGGCGCTGCCGCGAGCGCGTGGCAGGCGAGGGAGAGAATGACGTAAGCGCACGCTGCGAAGGGAGCATGACGTCACCACGCAGCAGCGGCGTGACCTACTTGAGACCGCGCCAACACCTGTGGCGCGTGACGCGTTCCTACGGAAGGAGAGCGTTACACAGGCTAGTCAAATAGCTGCTTCGCATCTAAATGTACACAATCTCCCGCTAAAAGTAATCATGTGCAGATGTGAAGCAGCGGGCGCTAACGCTTGCAGTGGTGGTGGCGCTGACCCTGGGAAGGCGCAAAGCCTGAGAAAACTGGGAAAGCGCAAAGCACGCAGTTACGGGGTCGCTAGTGAACGTTTCTGCAGTGCGACCAGTTGGTGTTTTCGAGGCGAAGCCTCTCAAGGCGTGGGCTTGTTCGCCATCGTAGTCAGCCCTAGTACTCGGAATGCTCATCAGTTGGCGATGGTGCTGCGGTACTCGCTCCACTTCGATGCGTAAGAGATTGAAAGACAGGCAGACAGACAGACAGCAGGATGGACGAACAGATGGCCATTTAAGGTGATGTACTGGACAAGGTTCAGGGAAGATTCACGGCTTTACCGATATATCTCCGGCGCTTCAGCAACTCATCATCATTTGCTCCGTTGATATGCTGTGACTTTTAGGGGCGAAGCTCCTTAGGCCATGTGTAATTCCCTCCTCTGTAGTAGTAGTAGTAGTAGTAGTAGTAGTAGTAGTAGTAGTAGTAGTAGTAGTAGTATGTAGCCACCTCTAGTTTATGAGTTGCTGAATACATGGCTTTGTGTGTATATGCTCTTGGGAATAATATAACTAGATGACATTAAGAGTTCTCACAGCTTATCCACGGAGTAAAAGATGACAAGTGAGGCGAAGCGGCCGTTCATCCGTCCGTGTGGTGGTCATTCTCGCAGAAAACGTGAAACAGCGCGAACAAAAATAAAACACTCAAACAGTCTAAATGCTGTCTGTGTATAAGCTCATATTAGCCGACAATCGTGAAACATGTGACTGAGTTTACCTTAAGACCTAACATTAGCGGGCCTGTAAAAAATATTGCGCTCACTCAGGACAACCATCTGCAGGAGAAACTACGGTTACATGCCGTACGAGCCGAGGACGCTGTTCAGCGCTCATTAAGAACAATCACATAGAGAAAATAAAAAAAAGGAGAAATGCACGGATTTTCATCCAGCGTGGGGTGGAAGAAAGGGGCAATGGTAGAAAAAGGAACTATGCAGAAAGAAAGAAAAGGAAATGAACAGTTGGAACACACAGAACACAAATTAGAACTGGTAGAAAAATAATGACTTGGGCATCTACAGGGCTGATTCAAACACGAGCACTGCCTTGTTGAGTGTGTTGCACAGCTCCTCGGTACTTCTATTTTGCTTTAAGACTTCACCTTTGTAAATGACACTCGTAGCCTACTTTCTAGTGTACACTCAATGTTTAAGCGACTTCATTAGGGCTTGTGGGTTAGATAGTGGTGACGCCGATCTACACACAGTTGCTGATGTCGTGCGTAATTAGGTACCTTTGTTTTAGGTACACAGTAGTGTTCCCCATTAATTCTGAAAAGTACAATAACGCAGGGTTCTTTCATTAGTGTCTACCAGACACCATGTAATAAAATTTTAGGACCATTGACTTCAGCACGTACAGTCTACTTTTTATTTCCAAAAAAGATGAAAAAAAGAGGGCTTACCTAAAACCCCACGAGGTCTTTTTTTTGCGGAAACTGTTAATGAATTTGAGCCAATGCTTTAAAGAGCTTTTCTTTCATCAATCATGTATACTTCTGCCTGAAGAATTCACAGAACTATGTTTACGCAATGTTTGTTGTTAGTGCTGACATAACCTAAAGAAAAATCAAGGAAGCAGTGTTCTTGTTTGTCTCATAACTTTGTTATTTAAGGTGCTATGTATACCTAATTGTTTTGAAAATATTTTTCTTCGAAACGTCAGCAAATGACAAACAACTCCTCAAATGAACCATATTTTTTATCGGCAACGTGTGAGAAGGTGCCACCTGGTAAAGTAAAGTGTACAATGAAACAAGTTTCTTGTGTTCACAAGAAGGTTAGCAGAAAGTTGGGAAATGAAGAGGTGATTCGCTACAATGGTACACACGAACCGTCAAGCTGTGTTCTTACTTTTGTACATTCGACATCAACGGGTGCGTGCGTGTGACTATTTATCCAGTAGGATGGTTTCTGGATATCGCAGTGTGTATTCTTAAACATACCATCAAAATAATAGATTCCTCGTGATTATCACAGGCTGTCATGTAATTATTTTTCTCCTGAACAGCTCAAGGCTTTCCAAGAAGCACGTCGATGATCTTTTGTCTACATAATTGTGAAGACGCTGTACTTCCTTCGTGTAATCAATGACCTTCTTATCTGCCCTCTTATAAAACTCAAGCAGAAAGCACGACGGGCAACCTAAAAAATTGTGCTAGACAGTCCACTCGGTTAACAAGGGCACGGCACTAGTTAACAGCTATACGTCTCACCACCCTGTCGATGAGGGCGTTAATTTTTTGCTGGATGAGTTAGCGTTATTTCCCGAAGGACGTTTCCGTCGGATAACGGAGTAGTTGTGCGTAAATTGTGTTCCAGACCAGCGAAAGTCTCGATCATGGTTTCGCAGTGATAGCAACGTTTGCTCAGCTATATACGAAGTAGTAATCGATGTGATTCTTCAAAGAAGTCCGGAGTTGCGGTGTTGATTAAAAACTGCACGCGATAATTTAAATGGTGATAAATATACAAGTTACTAGGTCCGATTTAAAGTTACGTAATCAATGACATCTGACTGACAGAAAAACAAAAGTACACTTTGTGAAAGAGTAGATTATGTCAGCAAAAATGAAAAGCATCAATGAATGCATTAATTACCAAAATAAATCTACAGTTCTTACAGAAGCAAAACCATTAGCGCTGTTCAATGTTGAAGAGTTTCCCAATGAGACACCATAGAAATGAAGAAAGAAGGAAAGGTAGAAGAGGGAAAGCATGAAGCGAGACAGACATATGCGTGTACGAGTATCGATTGCTGCTGCGAGCAGGAGTGTTTTGCCTAAATGAATTCGATCCACAAAAAAAAACGAATTGAAAGAGAGAGAGAGAGAGAGAGAGAGAGAGAGACATGGTGAGCGCCGCGTGTCTCTAGAGAGGGGGCACCGCCAATAGGGAGCCGTACAACTGCAGCCACCTCTACACGTGCACATACCCTACGCAACAAATACAGGGATAAAAAAAGGATTGAGTTCTCGGAGGAGGTAGATGTGGCACACCTACAAAAGCGACGTGTCCCTTTCAGCGGTCTTTTCGATCGATTGATTGACTAACAGGTGGTGAATCTCGAAGCTACAGACACTTCAGCAAAGCCATGTGTGTTCAGTCGTGTTTGTTTGCATCGCACTTGAAAGCTACCATTGTTAATTTTTTTTTCTGCAGCAAGCATTCGTATTTCTCATTTCGAGCTAAGCTGTTACAATTCACAGGTTTCGGCGTCACACGCAATTTAAAAAAAAAAGTGAGGACAGAGCAAGTGCGCGTGAGCGTGATGGATCGCGGCCCACGGGTGTTCACCGACCACATGCATGTTAGTATGCATGCGTCGTTCTGCAATAAATCATGTTCTCTTCACGACGGGCTTTTCAGCGATCAGCTGTTTCTGATATGAAATTTCGATATCTTATAGGGACGATTTCTCATATCAACGTTGCCGCATTTCATTCTTGCCTGAATACGCATGCTTGACCGTTTTAGCCACCTGTAGAAACCGAAGTGTTGCGCAGAGCACCACGGATGAAGGCCCGATTCCCGGCATAGAGGAATAAAACAGTTAAGGAGGATCAGTGCGCAATGCGACAGAAAGAAAGCAAGATAGATAGATAGATAGATAGATAGATAGATAGATAGATAGATAGATAGATAGATAGATAGATAGATAGATAGATAGATAGAT
Organism: Rhipicephalus microplus; assembly: GCF_043290135.1. Lineage (NCBI taxonomy): Eukaryota > Metazoa > Arthropoda > Arachnida > Ixodida > Ixodidae > Rhipicephalus > Rhipicephalus microplus. Next base: position 18,254,848 of record NC_134704.1, on the reverse strand, counting down.
AGATAGATAGATAGATAGATAGATAGATGTTCTCAGATCACGAAAATCACATATTCTCAGACTACATCTGGTTCATGATCATATGTTCTCAGATCACGAAAAGAAACAGGAAGAACAGAGTCTGGGACAGATGGACAGCGGTCGCACGTTAACTCTGTGCCATTTTCGGGATTTAATTTTCATGTCAGCAATTTTCATATATTTGTTTGTTCAAGCAGCGCCATTGTTTTCACGGCAGCGTCACCATTAATAACTAAGTGCTAACAAAACGCGTGGAGCCTTTATTCACTACCATTAAAAAACAAAAAAAAAGATAGAAGAATGACCTTACTTCTAGGTCTGGCGGACCCATGCCGCCAATTTCCCACAGGGAAAGCCTTGTACCTATTTGTACCACCATACCGTAGAAGTGCGCTTGTACCTATTTAACCAGTAGGTGCCTGGTGGCAGAAATTCTCTGCCTCCCACAGCAGCGGCTGATGCTCAACTAATTCACCAAGGCTGTGGAAGATTAAGGTACGCTCAGCGGCCTTTGCAAAACCTTATGGGGGCTACCTTTTGAGATTAGTGCATAGAAACAACCAAGCGCCAGGTTGGTGTACCCATACCCATTGGGAAAAACGGGCGAGTTCCCGGATGGAACTGCGAATTGAACCCGGTACCTCCCACATCTGAAGTGGACGCTCTGACCATGTAGCCACCTCTGTGGTTCAAGCGACTTCATTTCACGTTCATTATTTTTTTCGTTCAAGTGGCATCGTTAAATGACATGCGTTGCCACCAATAAGTACGCCCTAAAAAGGCGCAGATTAGGAAAACATTCTCGCAGTCAACTTTTTGCAAGGGTCCTGCCGTGGTGGTCTAGTGGCTAAGGTACTCGGCTGCTGAGCCGTAGGTTGCGGGATCGAATACTGGCTGCGGCGGCTGCATTTCCGATGGAGGCGGAAATGCTGTAGGCCCGTGTTGACATTTGGGTGCACGTTAAAGAACCCCAGGTGGTCGAAATTTCTGGAGCCCTACACTACGCGGCGTCTCTCATAATCACATCGTGGCTTCGGAACGTTAAACCTCCGATATGGATCATATCAATTAACTTCTTGAAAGAATAGGATATGGAGGCATACTTAATGTAAACCATATCTCTTCATATCTGACAGGTTCGTATAAAATAGAAGAAAAAATAAATGATAGTAGGGTTATTCAGCCCATTAATAAAGCCCTGTGCGAAGCACAAGACCTTTACGCAAGGAGTGTATTAAAACCGGGAGTGCATAAGGCTGCCAACTTTTTCAAAGCCCGAAGGATTTCAGAGAAAGCCATCATCGACTGCTCCCGTTTAATGAAAAAATCGATGTCACGAGCCGTTAAACTCTCGCTCCTCATCGCTCAAGGTTGACGTCGGCGTACGCAATATTTTTGTAGCAATGATTTTCCTCCGTCGCTTTGGTAGTTACGCGTGCGAATGCGTCTCAAGTGCGCTACCGTGGAGCGTCGTTGGTCAACTCTGACAGCTATTACACTACGGACTTTCAGGCCTGTAGCCACGGTTATTTACCTTAATGAGAGCGTTTTTCAGTAGAAAAAGAACATTAACATTATGCTTTTGGCGATAACGACTTTCAGGGATTTGTTTGAATTTTTTTAGAACACTCAGGATCGGATGGTGCTATATACTGACAAAAGTAATGCACTGGTGACTGTTCTCTCAAGGTGATTCGTTAGTACATGCACCAGCGAAGTACCATAACTTGACACTCCTGTTGACACTTTCGGCCTGGAGAAAGAGCATCAAGCCGTAAACACCGCATCATACCAGAGATAAAAAAAGAAGAAACGTGGAGCTTCCGGTTCAGTAGACCGCGCGTGCCACAAAAGGCCCCGGCTTGTTGGCCACTGCGATGCGTCTTCTGCGGAGAGTTGCTTATGTGAGAACAAGACACGCAAGCCCCGTCCTTTATTGGTTGTCTCAACCATGTTTTCTGGTGTCTTTACGATGCAGAAACGCTAACTGATAAGGTTTGGCATCCCGCAACCAACTGAACATGTTTGTTGTAAACGGTGAAAGAAGAATTGAGAACAGTTACTATTATTGCACAATTTTGGGCTTCATATCCCAAAAAGCAACAGACTGTAAATAAGCAGACTCCTTAAATACCTTTAGTATTTTTCATGAAAGCACATCTTACAGCACGACATAACTAAGATGTGGTGCAAGCGCAAAAGTGTTTTCGCATACAGGATTACAGGAAGGAGTAACCTTTTCTTGTTGATCCTGTTGTGGCATATGTATAGCTTGAGTTTCGAATAAGCAGTAAGCGATAGGCATGCTAAGAATGGGAAGAAATCATATACAGGCCAAGTTTTCAAAACTTAATTATTCCTGGCTTGACCAAGAGAGAGAGAGAGAGAGAGAGAGAGAGAGAGACATGAAAGGAAAGGCAGAGAGGTTAACCAGACGCACATCTGGTTTGCTACCCTGCACTGGGGAAGGATTGAAGGGGAAAAAGAGGTTGCAGAGAGATAAGAAGGTGCACACAATCACGAGCACACTCGGGGGAGCACACACAGTCTACAGGCGGTAGCTCAGGTTTGTTGACTTTAGGTAAAGTAGCAGTGCTTTAGTTGCTTTCTGCACAACTGATGCAGATGCCCCAGGTCCTAGAATCTTCTGCACACAAAATGGTGTGGAGTCAAGTTGATTCAAAACCATCCGGAGTTGGCATCGCTGTGTGTCGCGGCAAGCGCAGCTGCACAGGACGTGTTCAATGGTCTCTTCAGCTCCGCAGTAGTCGCATGTAGAGGTGTCTGCCATACCAATATGAAAGGAGTACACCTTTGTGAATGCAACACCCAACCAAAGGTGGCATAACAGTGTCACATCGGAGCGGGAAAGTTGTGATGGTAGCTGTATCTTGAGCGAAAGATCCAGTTCATATAATTGACACCTTTGGAAGCTGGTAGACGACCAGAACGTGCGTGTAAGATCTTGAGTCAGCAGGTAAAGTTGTCTTGCTGCATCATTCCTTGATAGAGGAATGTGGATCACATGGGTTCCTTCATGGGCTGAGTTGGCTGCATTATCGGCTAATTGACCATCATCGGCTGGCTTGACCAACGACAGTGATAAAGTAACGACTTCATACATTGAAATATTTCAACACAATAATAATGTTAATAATAAAATGACTTTACATTGGTTTACTATTCATGATTTTCTGCGCCTCAGTTGTGATAGTGATGCAGTCTCTCCCTCTCTTGTTTTTTGAAGCATAAAAATAACGTAACGCAAAGACTTGTAGTTTACCTTTAGTTAGATCATACTTGAGACGTGGTGTAGCTCAATCTAAGTTTTTCTATACCATCCAGGATTAAAATATTTTCGGTGATACGGTTAGTTCTAGTCAGAAAAAGAGGGACATCAAAAAAAATCATTTCATGGCAGGAATGTTAACTATTCTATAGATGTGTGCAAGGCTCCCCGTTATGTGGAGAGGAGCGGGTAGTAATAAAATTTGAAAAGGTTTACCACTGCTCCCCCCCCCCAGGCTTTTTCCCTGCAGCTTAATTAAGTTTGTAGCAATGCATGTTGGTTCACCAAGTTCAATGTGGCATGCGCAAAATGTCAAACAGGAAATATCATTAACGAGGTTGGCAATTGAGATGATTGGTAAGGTTTCATTGCGGTTATAAAAGAAAGCAAAGAGCAAGGATGAAGTCGACCAAACTAGCAAAAACAGTCACACACAAGCGCTAAATTGCGCTTGTTCACGTTCTTTTCCCTGGGTAGTCTCTGTTTGTTGGTTCACGCGTGTTTAAATTCGGCATATTGAAGCCCTCATGGTCAGTAAATTGTGAAAAGACTAGGTATTAGCGTGGCAAGCACGTCACGAGGTTTTGCAGGGCCTTCAGGATTCCCCTCGCCATCCTTTTTGACGAAGTGACGACGACGTTTCATCATGTGACGTCACGTTCTGTGGCATCATTTTGAGGTTATGATGGCGTCACAATTTTCGGTGATCTTTGACGTCATGATGCCTTCTTATAAGGTGGCTACATCACATAATGATTCTTTTTTTTCCTATCTCGAGTAGGCACCGCCGGATGTCCCAGACGGTCAATTGTCGCATTGCATCAGACACCTGAATCGTTCACCCTGTAATGAGTCAATATTATTACACGTGCACTAAGGACATCTGTTCTGTTATGTTAGAGATTTATTGTTGAAGAGAAATCGTGGTGTGTAGCACCTTGGATACTCAGTTTCTCTACTTTGTGCAGTACATTCTACGGTGACCGTTTAGGCTAAGCGGTAAAAAAAAAAGCAACTGCAAATGTCCTCGTCAAAGTGTCGGCTACAGCTTTATAACAATGTTCCATTTTGATTAAACACATTAATAAATGTTTTTATATAAAGCCAGTGAAACTAATGAACAGTCAGTATAGCCACTCTGCGAGTGTGTTTTAACACCACGCTTTCTCTTTCTGTGTGCCCACGATCACTGAATACAGTTCCTCAGCTTCCTCCGACATCCTTTCTACTTCCACTTCACGGAAGTACGCAAAGGATTCTGGCACGTAAAGGATGCTGTCGCTCGCAAATGAATGGAAATAATTTCTTTGGTTGTCTCTTAGTTCTAAAAAATCTGAATGTCTTGTTTGATGCTGAGTCATATAAACATAGCTATAAAGACATAAACAGCATATCACTGGACATTGACGCCACGTTGCCAAGCGCTTTTTATTCTTTCTTATTTCACTTTTTTGCTTTCTAACCTGGTCCTCGACATGTTACAACAAACTAAAAGATGCAGCCCCAGAGAGCCCTAATAGCTACCCTCACTGCTAAATAAACAAGTATATCAGACTAGTTGGCACAGATCTATCTTCGCAGGAAGCGCGAAAATACACACGAACAGCAACAAAGACACGACACGAGCTCGTTGAGAAACTGTTATGCGTGACATCGTCCGTTATTGTACGCACAGTTCTGTTTACATCGCAGATGCTCGTTGCCTTATTTCTCTTTGCCCTCGACGTGGTTTACGTCCCAAATATAGCACTCAATTCCTATTGCCTCTTGCAGCAACTGTACGTTTTCAATTCACTTCCGCTCGGCCGGCTCGGCGCCACCACGTCCGGCACAGTGCAAACAATGACCATCCGGTCCGAAGCGTGAGTGCCATAAATCATCGCGCGTAATCCACTTCCTTTCCGAACAACGATTCCCGTAGACGTGTGTTCCTCCGGTGGCTCCTGTACGACCAGCAGGAGTTTGTCGTCGTCCGCATTATTTTTATTTCTCACCTAACCTTGCGGCAAGACCTATTTTCTTTTGAGGTCATCGTTTTGTACTTGCCAAGTGAACAACGTTTCAAGCATGTTTTCATGTAAGATAAAGTAACAGAGTCAAACGCTATAAAAACTAAAAAAACTTAACGATCCGTTCTGGGTTCGTTCAGAAGGACTTGAAGGCGAAAAAAGCGAGAGTCTTCTTCTCAGCCACGACTTTTGTTTGTTCCTTGTTGGTCAGGTTGGCTATACGTTCGCCATTGCACCTTTTTTGTTCCCTCATAGACGTTCTTTTACTACAGATTTGCACTAGTTAAACTACCTGTCCTTTACCTCTGGCTCTCTTTCTGAGCGAAGCTAGTTCTCACTAACTCATCTGGCATGCAACATCCCTGTATGTGCGGTTCGTGGGTTCAGTGTAGAGCACACAAAGGATGATGTCGCTCACCATTTTGCTCATGCATATTGTCCCGGATATTAAGGCAAAATTCTGATACGTTCAACAAAACACAAAAAAGTAACTGTCGGCTTCGGCCTTACTACGAACGATGCTAAAGGACACGTGATCACTTATTACAGTTTGATGGCTTCATGATGCCGTCAGAGATTGTCATAGTTTGTTACGACATTTTGTTACGACATAGCTTTTTACTGCGTATAACACGACGTCATGGTGTCACTTCCGTAACATGACGTCAAATGATGACGTCATCATACGAGTCGTCATTTCATAAAATATGACCTGATCTCGGAGGTTGTGCTGTGAAACCCCGTTAGCTGCAGCAAGTTGCCATGCCTCGGATACTGCAGGCGCTGCAAAGCCAAGTTGGGTGCAGGAAGCTTCTGTAGGGGGAGTCAAACAGAATGAACTGATAAGAAGAAGACCAAGCAAAGAAAAAAAGATGACTATAGTCTTCACGTCATTTTAGGCGAATGCACAAGGTACCCTTTACGTCTCGTGAAAGTTATGGAAAAATATTGATTGCAGCGTGGTCAGGACTTTCGTTCTTTTCTAAAAGCGTCGTCTACCCTATATGTAGCGTGTTTGTATTGGTGTTTTCCCATGAATCGCAATTAGCCAACGTGGACAAGGCTTTCGGAGTAACCAAATTGCTCTAGGTCTTGAAAGCGAAGATTTAGAGCGTCTAAATGTTTGTGTGGCTCAGCGTAGTGGTAGCCTCAGGCCGGTCGTAAAAGGTGTTCCTACGATGACGTCATGCAATTAATCCAAAGTACTTAAGAATGACAGGCGAGGTCGTAAAAACTATTTTGATGGTGCAGTAGTAACAACCAAGCCTTACTCGTTTGTCTCGTAAATAATACTTTATGGCACTTATTGATGTATGTGAACAGATGCTGTTGAGTTAAAAAGCAATTTGCAACTAGAATAAAATTTCGAGAATAATTGTTTCCCGGTAGCGATCAAAGTTGGCTGCGAAATACTGTGATAGCCGGGGTAGGGGTATTTTTATGATTAAAGGTATAAAAAGCGTTTTATTAAGCAAATTTGTCCAATAAAGAAATAACGTTGAATCTTTATAGAAGGTTACCCAGGGGATGTGGACGTGTAGAGTTTTATTGTACAAAATTTCAATTAGACCTTCCATGGCGCGTCGTTCTGCAGCATCCTCTCGGCGTTTCTCAAATTCATCGAGCCTTCCTCGGCTTCTCAAACGTCACCATGGAACACACATTTCGCGACCACCGGCATGTGTGTTTGGCATGAACGTTTCGCAAAGCCCGAATTTCCCTGATGTGCTCAATTTTACATGGCGGCTCTACGGTTCGCTCTAAAGAGTGCTTTCATTGCACCACCACGAAACACTGCAATGATATTGCTACGGGGAATAAACAGAAGCGTCTTTTTTCGTTTACATTTGCTTTGTGCCCCCATGACAGCGCATTCACATGGTTCAAATATTGTGTTCTGCAGGCGTGGGTGTTCATTCCAATGATAACATACCCGGCTTAACAATGTGGGACTCTAGATGCGAAACCGTGCCCTGCCAAGAAAACTTATTAGTCTATATAGATTTATTTCTTCATATCAATTCAAATTTCTTGACAGGCAAACGGACACGCGGTTTTGACGTCGAGTCGGCGTAGGAGCGCTTACCGATGTGAAAGGCTTAGAACAAAACAAAAAGTCGACGATTGCATGGGCGTTCAAAGGGGCGCTACAAGTGGCAGGGTGGAAGCATTGTTTTATGGTAATGCGTTGCCCCTTTTCCCTCACCGGTCAAGTATAGAACAAAAATCACGGCATATCCACGAAGTGAAGATAACGAGAGGGTGAAGCTCCGGGGGATCGTTAACCCTCATATGTCCACTCGTTAACCCTCCATTGTCCGCTCGATCATGCAAAGACGTGACAAAACGTGTGTACAATATATGAAAAGTTGTTTATTAACCACAATGCGCACACGATGTTGGGATGTCCATATAAACATATGTATGGAAATACATAGCTGGTCACGCCGACAAACAGGCGACATGGCTCGACCCTAAGGAGCTTCAGTCCTAAAGGAAGTTTTGTATTGTATCGAAAAACAGTGAATCGACGATGCGCTTTCCGTAAATGCCTTCCACTGGTCAGCGGCTTTCCAGGGTTAAATTAGGAAAGTTAACAGTTCTATAGAGGCAACACCAGTACGGGTCCTCGGCCACCCTTCTCTTTCAAAAAATGCCCCCCCCCCTTCCCGCAGTGAATCGTAGGGAAATGCGCATGCATTTTTCGCGCCAAGAGAGAGAACCGTTGCCGTCAAACATTCGCCTTCAGCTACTTTTGCCATCGCTTTGAGAGGCACCCAGCCAGCGAACGCTCGAGAGTGAGGAGCGAGTGGCCGGGATAGTGGGGCGCCAGCGTTCTCGACTCGGTGTTGGTTTTTCACAGCGGTGTCTCGAGCACACATTTCCGGATGTTCTTGAGAGAAGCCCGGCCAGCAAATGGTCGAAAGTGAGGCTTGGTGAGGCGCAAGTGAACGGGAGAATGGGGTGCAGAGAAGAGAGAGAGTGAGTGGCGAGAGAAGTAGCGGCGAAGTACTGCACCTACCCACTGGTCCGGTTTCTAGGTGAGGATAAGTAAACAGATAAGCGCGTGCGCACGCCTGCACCTGTTGCAATGGGGGAGGGAGTGAGAGTGGAGAGATAACACCTGCCGGCAGGTGGACAGCGCCGCGGACACCACCGGATGCCTGAGTCCGACTAAGTAATGCATTCGCATTTAAGAAAGATTACCAGCCCATCCATCAAGTGAATGCTGATGATGGATGATTATGAAATATTTATGAAATTTTATAACATGATCACAATTGGGGGCTGTTACGTAGCCGCCGCGGCTCGCTAGCAGACTCCAGTCGCGTCGGTCGCACCTCATGTCAGAGTCTACAGACACAGCTCTCGAGCTTTGTTTGCGCAGCATTATGGTGTCCAGCGTGTCCAGCCATCCTGTCTCACAGGCGTTCGCAAAACGCACTTTGTGTTTACAAAGTTATGTATTGATGGATGCACGAAAGTACGAATGGGCTGACAGACGGACAGATGCATGGACTCATGGACGAATGGTTGGACGAATGCACGAATAGATGGATGGACAGAAGGACAGGGTACGGAGCAACAAACGGATGGACAGATACACTGATGGTCCGATGGATTGATGAACGGACAAAATACGGTCTATGTTCAAACCCTACGGACGCTATGAAAGCTCAATATACGGTATATGTAACACCTGTGTTTCGATCCGACGGGAAGCTACGACAACGGCGTCGTCAAAGGACATCTTGCGAGCCTAAGGAGCTATGAATCTAAAAAACAATAACAATGCGTGGTTATGATACTGCACATTAAAGCGTTGTGAGAGGCAAAAAACATGGTGCAAAATTGGCACCCGACTTTAGATGACTAAGTGAAAAAGGCGGATTCCATCCCTCCCCTCTATTGTTTGTGTGCCTATGCAACTAAGAACGAACTAGGCGCAACTGTCTCCTACATGTCTGGATTTTCTGACTGGTTGTTTAGAAAAAATATAAACAAATCAGAATATTCGTAACTTTGTGTTTAGAACAAAGCAACGATTGAGAGTACGGTATATATACGGTAAAAAAAACACTGTCCCTGTACACACACGAAATTAAAGAAAAGTAGAGTTGTGCATAACAGTGTTTAGAGAAAGTGTTCAACGATTTGGAGTACTAGGTACTCTACTATGGGAGAGCATAAAGCCGTCCCGGGGGCTCTCACTAGATGAGGCCGGGTTGATGAATATCGCCATCGCTTATTTATGCGACTGTCATATTATTCAACTGTATGTGTGTTTGGAAATAGTGGTTAATGATTTTAGTACTGGGTACTCTACTATGGGAGAGCATAAAGCCGTCCCGTGGTTCTTACACTGGAGAAGGCCCTGTTGACAAAATTGACTTAGGAGTGAAATGCCACCGTAAGTGGAAAAAAAAGCCACGCATATCCACGAAGTGAATATGCTTAGAAAAAGTGTTCAACGATTTCGAGTACTTCGTACTCAACTATGGGAAAGCAGTGAGCCATCCCGATATCTAGTGAAAGAACCTCACTTCAGAATAAAATTAAGAATGTTACTAGGAAGTCGGTGACGCTTTTCCGCAGAGAATACATTCCATGTAGGTGCGCCTTGCAACCAGTCCGGGTGGGCGTAGTGAACAAAAACATGTGATTTTGAGGATTTTGTGTGAAAGCTTGTCAGCAGTCTACAAATACAAAAGTCTTTGCAAAGCTTAAAGAACTTCTTCCTGACCACGATGAATGTAAATAAAGTTTGGTAGTCAAATCGGGTTTACCGGCGCACATACAAGCTGACCGGGCTGCGACAGACATTGTTGGAGAAACATACCGGGAAAGACCCTGCAATTTCTATGCTCCCAGCCCATTCACTCTCTTTTAATTTATTACAGCGAAAGCTGTTATGACATCACAAATCGGGTCACGCATGGTGCCGTAGTTGTCCGCCGCCGCCGCCACTGCCGCCAGTGTCGGTAACCACTATCGCGAAATAAGAAAAGAACCTAGTATCAAGGACACAGTGGGGCTAACTCCCGGATCCGCTGCGTGCCAGCCCACTATTCTACCACTGCACCGCGCCGATGCTTGAGACTTGCTCGCAAACTTGCCTTAAACAGGCCTGATGATGGGAAAGTATAGTCACGTTAGTTTGAGTAATAAAGCGTTTTAGAACATCAAAAAACAAAGAGGCGTCACACAATGTCAATTGCGTAACGAGCGGGGTTTCCCAATGCTCCAACCCAATAGAAGACTTGTTTTTGATCACCTATTACTGTGGCGCGTATACCAACTTAGGCATAATTCTTCACCGTCGTCAGCGAGTGCATCAAAAATTTCACAAAATTCCTAACAAGTGTGTAGCGGATACCACGCGTATCCAAAAATGACGAAGGATAGCCCTGCAAATGATGGTCTATACTACCCAGAAATTATTGTTATTCATGCCGCAGTGGCTACCCAGAAAGTGTGCTTGCAGCAGTTACTTAAAGAATGTTTAGAAATGGCTCTGAAAGGCCGCTCTTCTAGCTTTCGCTGTGACTGTGCTGCGCCTTCCGTGCAGGCCTGACGTTTTTTTAGCAATACCTTAAACATATGTCAATCCGCAAGATTTCCTAGCTGGTATTATTTTATAACACACACACACACACACAAACACACACACACACATGTAATAAACATTTACTGGGCTCTGTATACATTAATGTAAAAAGAGAGATAGAGAAGTTCAAAGTAATAACATGTCACTTTCAATTTGCTCTTTTTCTTCTATAAATACAGGCGTTCACAAAACAAATTTTTAACTCTTATTTGAATGTTGTAATTTGTTAAGTATATGACCCCCGTTAAAGAAGCCCATGAATTCGCTTTGAAGATCCTTATACTCTCACCGGGGAGTCGCGGAGCCTAAAAGAGAGTTAAAGTGTCTCTTTAAGGAAAGTAATATCCGTGGCAAGTCAGGACTCCGAAAGTAGACTGACACGTGCTCGTTTTCCTGTTTTCTTAAAGTGCACACGCTCACTTTTCAGTTCCGAGAGGCCATCCATGCAGAGAAAACACGACATCGTGACGAATGAAGATACAGACATCAGCGATATGATTTGCTAAGCCATGACGAAGCCTCCTCGCCATTCACTGTGGAGCTGATGCATTTCTTTTTTTCCAGAATGTAGAGGCATATTCAAAAAAAAAACACGACATGGAACCGCAGAGTATCGCGTCGGAGGATGTCGCTGCATCGGAGCTGAATGGATCACAAAAGCTGAGTGAATCGGATCGAGTTTCCGTGCCGCTTATCGCGACCGACTGCTGAAGCGTTGTTTATGAGTTGTAGAAAGCAAACGAGGGAAGTCGGGCCTGCCCGGGAGCGATGCAGAATATTAAAGATTACGTCATGCTGAAAGATTTGGGACGCACGGCGATACTTGGGCCAGGCGTATGCACGATTGTTTATTATCGCCTGAAGGCTTTGTGTGACGTGCGCCGTCGACGTCGGATTAGGTAAATTTATTTGGAGCGACCGAGATGGCTTGCCGTTTAATGCAAGTAATTTCATAACAATGACGCATAATAGAAACGGAGAACTGAATGGAAAGACATGTTCGTTGGCAAAAAAGATGCCACCTATGTGCCCAATGAGGCTAAGTCTGGCAATTTTAATACTAGTAATATGCAGAATTTCAAGCGCCAAAATCATGATACGATTATAAGGCACACCGTAGTGGAGAGCTCCGGATATACTGACTGTTCGGTGCTCTTTATAGTGCGCTGACACAACAGAGTACACAGGGTCTAGCATTTCGCCTATATCGAAATGGAACCGCCACGCTCGGAATCGAAGCCATGACCTAGGCCTGCATTCGAGCGCCATCGCCGTTGCACCACCACGTCTTGGTAATTTCGTGCAGAATTAGGGCCTTAGAAAAAAAAGAGAAGAAAAAGAGAGAACAAGAACTGCACCTCGGCATTCAATCTAGCGTATTTGTGTGGTTTCCACAGTGTTGTACATAAAAGGGCACCAAATTAGCACCGTACTAAAAAAGTGATCTAGTTTAAGAATATATTCAGCCATAGATTAAGCTTAATGTCGTCTAAGAGCCCTGTTCAAGCATCGCCCGCAAGCCTTCGATAAGTTAGTTCCCTTGGCGAGCTTAAATAATAATAAATGAGATTTTAAGTCCCACAACAACGATATGATTATGGGATACGCGTGGAAGGCTGCATAAATTTTGACCATCTGGTTTTCTTTAAGGCACTGACATTGCACAGTACATGGCATCTAACGTTCCGCCTGCATCAATGTGCAATCACCGCAGCCGGAAACGAACCTGTGACCCTCGGGTTAGCAGCTGAGCACCATAGCCCCTGTTCCACCGAGGTGGACACATCGGCCCCCTTATATTTACCCACTTTAGTGAATGAACATCGAAAAATTGACTTAATGTATATGTATTTTGCTTAGCTCTTTCTCTATAAAGCACCGACGAATTCCCGCAATTGGGCAGCGTGTGCAGTCAACCAGCTGACGCCTTTCTTCGTATACGGCTGTGTTGTAGCCCTGGCGGCGCTCCAGTCGACACTTGCACGTAGATCGCAAAAGAAAAAAAAAGCTTTGCGCAGATCGAGGCAGTGTCGCATCCAATGAAGTGCCCCCCCCCCCCCAAAAAAAAAGAAGAATCGCACTGAGCCATATTTACTCACTGAAACACTTTTGACAACCGAGGATGCATGAGTCTTCTTCTTCTTTGACAACCGAGAAAGCTACTAGAGTTGCACACGAAAAATAAAAATAGCTAGAGCCTCCGTCCACCTAAGTAGCCTTTTGTAATGTATTAATTAATGAGCGCCTTTCCGGTGTGTGCGGGAAAAACAGTAGACAGCTGTGTGCGTATGAAGCGCATACCTGCAGTAAACGTACATTTATTAGGCTGGTTTGCCTATTTTGTGCCGCATAAATTTCGCAAGCAGCCCACAGATAAGTTCGCAGAGCAGCTGAGAATCATTACTGAGGAACGCACAACTTGGTGCTTCAATTTAGTTATTGTAGTAAAAATAAAGCCAAAACATTTGTCAGTAGTTCGGTTGTAATATGAGCTTTTCGTTTCTTGTAAACACGTGGAACATTAGTAGGTGTAACTGTAACGAACGAGTTGAGACGTATCCCGCCAAAATTATGCCTGATACAAAAGACGACTCACAGACCACGTTCGTACTAAAGATGCAAGTCTGTGAATCTGTAAATTTGAGACGAAGTAACTGTGCACATATAATTAGAATTGGAGACGTCTTGCACACATCTGAATTGTGATCTATAAAAAAAACTGCTCTTAGATTGTCAAGAAATTAAAATAAAATATGGACGTTCTTTTGCGGTATTGTGAACGCCAGGAGTAAGAAACGTACGCTGATGGCATCTATCTTCAACAGTTCTCTTTCTAAACCTGCGTATTGTCAATTTACATTCATGAGAAACTTTAAATTCCGAACGTTCCTTTCTATATGACCTTTACGCCTTGCGCTTCATTCAAGAAGGAAGGCGATTGGAGGTCGACAAATTGCTTCAAGTTAATGCGCTCGCTTGGATGTTCTATTTTCCCGGCTGCTTCTTTTAAATTTGACGCCTCTATATCAGGAACGCGGCATTGCTCGCGAAACCCAATTACGTTGTCGACCCACTCATTTGTCTCACTTAGGTTCGCGGTCGAGGGAGGAACGCCGGAGCGAAGCTATACAGGCAGTTCCAAGGCAATCCATGTGGTGCGTAGAATTCAGGTTCGTCGGTGACGTCGACACTTCGCATAGAAGTGATCTTTAGAATGAGAGAAATGGAAGCGAGACCATCTGCCCAAATATTTCAATAAAAACGGAGACTGACTACAGTTTGAGTGCTCCTTTCGGCCTCGTGTAATACCCTGTGCGTGAGCGCAAATGTGAAGCAAAGTAGAGCCTTGCTTATACGAATAATATTACTAGTTTTATGCGACAAAACCACGTAGTGGTTGTCAGCTGCTGTTGTACAGGACTCCACAAATTTTGGCCATGTGATATTTTTGAACATGCACAAACATCGCACAGTATAATGCGGCCCTTGGCGTTTCGCCTCCATCAAAATGCGACCACCGCGGTTTGAAACGAACCCACGACTTTTGTGTCAGTAGCCAAAAGCAGCGTAAAGACCGGACCACCTGGAAAACACCGAATTTCCAGTTGCTTCAACTAAAACTACGCTACAAGCTTACTCGTTTAGCGCAAGATTTATGGAACACGACGTCAATGGCGAATGCGGAGGGAAGATAGCAAATACTCTTGCAATTGTTAAAATGAGCTCTGCTCATTCGCTACTGTCTTCAACGTCATAAATGTCTATCAAATGAGCACGATGTCTTCGTGACGTTGCTTCGCGTGGTTGCTCATATATTCTTGCAGCAGCTTCGCAAAGTGCGTTTTCTAACCTTCACGGTTTAAAATATGCGCATTAGCTCAAACATGTGAGGCAGATGGAAAACCATATATACGAGTAGCTTCGCAATAATCATTAAGCATGGGCTTAAAGCAGCGTAGCTTGTGACGTCAGTATTGTATTTGTCTTGTTCTCTAGCCCCGCCGCGGTGGTCTAGTGGCTAAGGTACTCGGCTGCTGACCCGCAGGTCGCGGGTTCGGATCCCGGCTGCAGCGGCTGCATTTTCTATGGCGGCGGAAATGGTGTAGGCCTGTGTGCCGAGATTTGGGTGCACGTTAAAAAACCCCAGGTGGTCGAAATTTCCGGAGCCCTCCACTACGGCGTCTCTCATAACCATATGGTGGTTTTGGGACGTTAAACCCCATATATCAATCATTGTCTTGTTCTCGCTAACATAGCGTTACTCGTACTAATAGAAGAAAATGGGCACGGTCAATTATTCTTTCTTCTAAGACTCGAAGGTGTTAGCAATCATCTTATGCGTTTTGATGTTTTGATCGTACACTATGGAAGTTTGATGTTCCTAACGTAGTTTTGCGTTGCCTGAGGAATAGAGGCATTAGAAGCTTCCAGCAACTGGCCTGCTTTTGCACTGCCTTCGTAGTAGGCCCAACATCGACCAAGCGGCGACGTCGCGTGATGACACCGTCATATGATAGTTCATGTCACATTGACTTCAAGATGACGTCACAAAGTTTCGTGATATGCGGCGCCATGTTAGCGTCGTATATCACCAAAGGCAGCTTTCTGTATGCGTGAAATATTTCGCTTCAAAAATTGCCTTTTTCCAAAACTCCACGTGCCGTTAAATTTATGCAACAGCCGGATCACATATGTATTCCGCGTCAGTTTGAATTTCAAATATCACTGAGATGCGCGAGACCCACTTTTATAATAACACGAAATCGGTCATTTAAATTTTATTAGGCATCTAGCTTTCAGGAATTACTATAGTTGCGATAGAAAAAGTAATCGCTGCAAAATCGAATATGCATTGTGAGAGCCTCAAAGCATTACAAAAGTAATACATTCCGCTATAGCATCATCGATATCCCGAAACGAAATGGTTCTAGCCTAATGCGTGAAGTATCGCGACAAAGTAGAAATATAAAGAAATCTAAAGAACGTACGCGAAGACTTTTAGATGCGGAAGCATCTTATACTCGCGCCTTGTAGTGCGCCGTCCACACCGCTTCTCGAACATTCGACAGCTGACGCGCGCGCATGCGCCGTCGCGCCATCGCCCACCATCTGTGCCGCGCGCGCTTCTCCTTCGAGAACATTCGACAGCTGACAGCGCATGCGCCGTCGCGCCGTCGCCATCTGTGCCGCGCGCGCGCTTCTCCTTCGAGAACATTCGACAGCTGACAGCGCATGCGCCGTCGCGCTGTATATATACTCAAGGTCGGCGCTCGCTCGCTCAGTTGCCGCTCGTCCGTTGGTTTGTACGGCGCGTCGACGTCCGAAGTCGCCGTGAAATGAATGCCAACGAATCCACAAACACAATGATCGACGTCCCTTCGACCAGCGCCGCCCTTTCGCATACGTGTGTACGTGTTCACTCATTTAACACCCCCTCCTACAACCACGTTAACCAATTTAGCCATCGACCCAAGTAAGTCGCAATTTAATTGATTGATATGTGGGGTTTAACGTCCCAAAACCACTCTATGATTATGAGAGACGCCGTAGTGGAGGGCTCCGGAAATTTAGACCACCTGGGGTTCTTTAACGTGCACCCAAATCTGAGCACACGGGCCTACAACATTTCCGCCTCCATCGGAAATGCAGCCGCCGCAGCCGGGATCCGAACCCGCGCCCTGCGGGTCAGCAGCCGAGTACCTTAGCCACTAGACCACCGCGGCGGGGCTAAGTCGCAATTTAACACCCCATTTCACAACCACGTTAACCAATTTAGCCATCAACCCAAGTAAGTCGCAATTTAATTGATTGATATGTGGGGTTTAACGTCCCAAAACCACTCTATGATTATGAGAGACGCCGTAGTGGAGGGCTCCGGAAATTTAGACCACCTGGGGTTCTTTAACGTGCACCCAAATCTGAGCACACGGGCCTACAACATTTCCGCCTCCATCGGAAATGCAGCCGCCGCAGCCGGGATCCGAACCCGCGCCCTGCGGGTCAGCAGCCGAGTACCTTAGCCACTAGACCACCGCGGCGGGGCTAAGTCGCAATTTAACACCCCATTTCACAACCACGTTAACCAATTTAGCCATCGACCCAAGTAAGTCGCACTTTAACACCCCGTTAACCAATTATATGCTCCGCATCCTCCTCAGTGTTCCCCCGAGGGAAGCTGCGGGCAATTTTTTTTGTGTATTGCTGTCATCTATTTTGACGTTTTAGCTTCATGGATGCCAGCTACATATATACATATGTGTGTTTGTATCTGCAAGCTCTTGCTTGTATGTACACGTGTTGGGCTAACTGTGGGTATTTAAACTAATGAATAATTAGGTAATGATCGAAGCAAATAAACTAAACAATTGTTGAACAAAACTATTGTGTTGGTGCCTTGGGCAGCTTTAATTGCTCAAGCGCGGGGGTGTTTCAAGAGACACTACTTCGTTCAGTTGTACAAGATCAGCTTTTTAGATAATTATACTTAACAATCTTGTGATTATCCAAAGGCTTATGGTAAAGCGCATGTGCACAAAAAGAGTAGTAGAGTAGTATTCGGAGACAAAACATATTCTGGGCACTGGTATACATAACTACATAGATCGTTTGATCCCATCACATAACTAAGTTATTTAATATGTACTTTATGTGTTTCAAGCAATATTTATGTGTTTTCATCTCATAACAATCCTTTGTATGATGCTACTAACCCAGTGTTTAGTTTTTGAGGGCTATTTTTATTAGCATAGACAAACATTTTCATGCATAGAAAACCAGTCCAAAAATAAAAATACGTAAGTGGAAAACAAGCAAAACGGAGAATAATCCGCCCTTATATTGGCAAATGCAATCATACCACTTCTTTATGATAATGCTTGGGGCATAGACATCAGTGGCATGCCAGTGAAACACCTTTTTTTCCGAGCTGCTTGCGGTGGGTTCACGTTAAACGAAGTTTCAGTGTAAAAACAGTAGCAGTCGATATCGATCCTGCGCTTGCATAACACGTTTCGCGCTACAGCCGGCACTGCGACGTTTGGAATTGCCAGCTCTGCGTCACCCCCGAATGTTTCTCGTGATTTAGCGCTCACCTATACTGTTGTTGCCGCAAAAAAAAAAAACAACAGCTACAAAACGAAAGCCATTGCGATGTTCTGCGCTCGAAAGCCAGAGTTCCCTATCTGGGAGCGGTGAACGTGCCGCCAGGCATAACTTTTCTCGGACCGATTGCTTTTGCAGCCCAGTGTTTTAGTTCTGAAACGGATACGGCATATGCACCGGGAAGCTCTGGCAACAGTCAGCAGTATTTCCCTGCGAGTTCATTTCGCTGTCAATATAGGTATACTGCCGGACAGCAACGTAGCAAACTGTCTCTTGTATGAGTGTTGCCCTGTTCTGAGTTCAGCTTTACAATCTGCATCACCACCGCTTTTGAAAAAAGTGTGTGCACTTGCACGTTGACTATCTCCATCTTCCGGAGGTGAGGTTTCGTGTGCAGCTGCTGCCAGAAACCAATTTTCTTCGAGTGTACTTTTTTCCATTCAAGGAATGGTTCATGAGCGAAGCGAAGATGACCAGTCACTGAAGACGGCGGAAACCACTCTTCCTGTACTAACCCTCCAAATCCTTCACTGATTCAGTGCATCAAGCATGGCTTTTTTGTGTTTTATGACAATACTACGTTACGTTTTGGAAGCTTCCCAGTACTCTCAGTAAAGAATGACGGCATTACATCTGGTTATATCATACTGAAAAGAGTACGTCATTCCTGGCGAGCTTAGCTTGCTTCCTGAAAAATTTCACGCAAATTTTTTGTTTGTTCGACAAATTCTATTGACAATCGAAGACAGCGATTTGTGAACCTGTAGATGTCGTCACGAGTGACGTTCTGAACTTGCTGAAGACCGATCTGGGTTGAATAACAAAGCCATCCATCGAATCAACCGAATCCATAACGCTTCCTTCCTGCCCCTTATTTGCAGATGACAAACTGGAACAAGTCTACAACAAAGCGTGGCCAGTTGAGTCCACTTCCTTTTCCGCCTTCTCTGCTCCTCTCTTCGCCAAGTATTAGCTTATGCCTGTGATGCGATCAAATGTTATAAACGACAAGTGTTTCCTTTCGTGAAAGTTTCTCTGCATTGCAAACTTTTTCTGGTGAACTCAATTCTGTGAACTCGGCCTGGTTCGTATTTCTTTTTTTTATTCCAAATAATTTACACGAGAGCTCTTCGAGAATGAATATAAATACAAGGTTAATGAAATGGAGTGTAGACCGGATTTGTGACATTGAAACGTATTAATACCGTATTTATTTATTTATTTATTTATTTATTTATTTATTTATTTATTTATTTATGTGGGATAGTGCAGGCATTCTATTCACATGATAATAGTATTCAGTAGGAGACATAGCTTAAAAGTAAAGTTTTAAAAAAAATTGCAGAAAAGATCTTCACAATTTTTTAAAACTTTCGCGTTGTCTCAACTGTCCACATTTTATTGTTGCCGAAGTATTTGCCGGAACTTTAAGCTACACAGTTATGAAGTTTTTTTATGAGCTAGCACTTTGTCTCCATCAGTTTTTTTGCTTTTCTTTTTTTTGCTTGCACCTCGTAATGTGACAGTCTCGTGCCATCCCTGAGACGCCTTCATCTCGTTGTGTGCGTAACGATCGGCGAGTCCTAACGATGCGCCCTAATTATGATCGATACCAGAAATGCTTCCGCAAACACACCCGGAAAATGAGCGCCGTGTAGCGGAAATGAGGGGACCGTCATGATGCTATCTCCGGTGACTGCTTTCCATTTCCGGCCACGTGATATTGTGGAATTATCTGAAATCTACCAGATGGCAGGAGGCTACAAAAAAAATGACGCATATAAGCGTTAACGAGTAGCTCAAAGATCGCAGCTGCTCGGAGAAATCTTGTAATATCGGCTCATATGGTCAAGTGTCACGATCATTCAATCTCGACGGCTTGCCAATGAACTATGTGTTCTAAAGGCACATTCTGAAACAATTTGAGGGACTAGCAGACGAGGAAGTAAGAAAAACAAAACGACAATGCGCCGAATTTAAGAACTTTTTATTTCAGGAAAGATCAACCTAGATTTCTATGCACAATAGCGTCAAATCAGGGCAACGATCTTCCAATCACAAAGGAATTCTCTACATAGGTGGTTGAGTGATGGGGCACCAACTCCACGTTTTGTTTTCGAACTCAGTCCACCAGTGCGCGCGCAAAATAAAAAAAGGCCACTCTACAATTCTACATTCAACTTACTCCTACCTGTGTTTGTTTTTCAAGGATGCGACCCTGAAACAACGAAGCTTGCATGTATGTGTCGTGATTAAACTGAAACAGGAGCCTTAGAGATATGTCAAGAAGGCGAAACGTAGGTCAGCTTCACCGCAATGCTATAATGTAGCGATTAAATAAACAAAGGAAAACGGAAGAGGCCACTGTCACGGGACATACTATGCCTAGAAAAAAAAGCACTTTTTTGCAAGCCATTCAGATGGCCTTGCGGGCCACTAACCGTAGAAAGAGGAGACCACTAACAGTATGGAGGCGGTAGCCTCCGCAGAAAGAGGGGGCTAGTGCATCCTTCCCCGTATGTATGTATGTACATATACATATATGTAAATTACAGTGGCTGCGGCAGCGGTGGCGGTGGCGACGATGACGGCAAAGACCAACTGAGACTGTCCATACAAATGCTATCGCAATAAAAAAAAAACTACGCTCCTGGCCCCGTAAGAAAAAGACGCAACTGCCTTGGATATTTTGCCGCATACGTGGATTTCCGGGAATGCTCCACACGGCTGGAACGTTCCTGCACTTACGCTCAAGCACGAGAACGTTGCCGATGTTTGCAGCGAGCGAGAGACGGCTGCAGTAGCAGCGGCATTCGAAAAATGCCATAGGGCCTCTGCATTCTGTTCTCCTGGTTTCCGAGAACGCCGAGACACTGCGACCAAATGCTTTAAAACCGATGAATATTTCTCCTCTGTTTCTCTTAGCTTACCTCAAAAGCCTCCGGTAAAGCAACGAGTTGGACTAGTTAGTGCACATTAATGCTGAAATGTGCTCGCGGAACAGTCACTGGAATGACGGAGAAACAACAAGTGCGGCACGTAAGAACTCATTCACTCATTTTTTATTTTTAAAAAATTCCGCAACGAACATCTACTTGTCATTTCTTCACCTATATCTGGTTCAGTAGCTTTCAAACTAAGCGCATTTCAACATTATCGAAAACTGGCCCAAATTGCCATCTTTCTGCTGTGATCGAAAACCTCCAGTGATAAAATAGCATGCAAATGCGATTGCTCATAGAAAAAAATATAAGGAGCAGAGATGTTCTCTATAAGCATGGCATTTTGACCACAACTCAATAACAGCGTATCGGTAAGTGAAGTAAACACTCGCTTTATTTGATAGTTCATTTTGTAGGCTAATCGTTGTAAAAATTCGTGCATGGCGTTTGTAAATGTCTTTGGGCAAGATAATTAGAGGGTATTCATTGCATCTGCTGGCGTATGCTACTGTTGCTTTTCTTTTTTTTGCTTAAGTTTTGCGTGCTTTCTATATCAGTATAATTCATTCAGGGATACTTCGCTCTTTCAGTTTTTGCTTTGTATCTATGCCAGCTTTGTGCTAATGTCTAATGTGCTACGCATGCAGCGCTTCTTTTTTACGTCACACCACGTTCAGCACCAGTGATCACTACGCCGCGTTCTATGAATCCGCAGGCACACACCGAATTCGCTTTTTATCAGTGGTTTCACTTTCTGCTTTGCAGTTGGAATAAGTTACTACCAGGAACATCTACATGAGTTATGCTACAAGTTTGTGCATCATTGTTGATATATTGTGATTTACTGTTTTGTGGCATTTCCTGTTTCCTCTCTGTTTCTGTTTCTTCCTCCTTGATATTAGCGTATTTTATCGGTCCAGTAATAGAAAGCAAATTGTTATATATAGACGTGGGTTCCGACAACAACTATATCTTTCGGTATACAGTGTGCGTTTATTCTTTTTTACTTGTTCTCACTCTGTTCGAAACAGGCCTACGGTCTTTAGCAAGCGCCACCTCATCACATGGTTCGTAACTCATTGCTCATTCGCCCACATTAGTACGCGTTCTGGACGTTTGATACATGCACGCAGAAGGTATCCAATTACGATAATGCGTAAACGTGCAAATAAATCGTCTTGTGTGCGCCAAGCTTAACTCATTCTGTGCAGCTGCGAATGTTTTCCTGCATCGGCTAATCACGACGCATGCTCTACGTGATCGTCGTACTAGTGCCATTCATTAGAATGTACTAGTGTTATTTCGTCTTCTACCCAGCCATACGTTTATTGTGGTAACTCATATTGGGCCAAGGGCTTGCACAGCTTACGGGAGACATGGTTCGTTATTACAATGATCATGGCTGGCTGAGAAAGAAACATTTTGGAAAGGTCTCGCTTTTGAAGTATGAAAGGCTCTACACAATTTCAAATCGTTACGGATTCGAGAACTTGACATATCCATTCGTCCTGATGTAGTCATTTATTTTCACAAAAATTGAGAGTTGTATACCATTAATCGTCATCGTTGAGACACAGATTAACTAGTAATATATTAATAAGTACCAAAATAGAGTAAATATTGAGCCAGTTCCACGCCATGCATACTGGTTGACAGTGAAGGTGTAAGCGTGTTACGAGTGTATGAGCTGGGCTTAGTCTCATTTTGAGTATCACCATCAGTATTTGGCATAATCATGGTTATCGTCATCATCTAGAACTTCATTAAAACAACAATCGCTTAGAGCCTTACAAATGTATGTATTTCGATTTATTTATTTCGTTATTTCCCCTCTGGACACGCGAATTTTGTGAAACCTCCTCCTTCTCCTCTCCTATTACTACTGCTACTGCAACGACGACTTTGGCACTCAAAACACTAAGATATCTTCGTTTTCTTAACCATCAATGATTGGTACAATTTCGTGGATGCAGCATCCTTTAAGCTCACAGTCATTCCTTTCTTGAAGCATTTCTGCACTATAGAAATCTGATTTCAAGTAGCTCTCTCTTCGTAACTTTAATTGGACGCTTCGAAAAAGTTATTCACAGCACGTTCCCGGATGCTCCATAGCATCTATGGCAATGCTTATCTCCATCACTCCGCTGCCTTTGAGAAGCAATAAAACTGAGTTTATCGGGGCGGCCACGCGTGGTTCCCATATCAAAGTGGCGGGCTAACATTGTCATGCAAATTTTCTTCGCTCTCCCAGTAAAACCTAATTCTTCGTATTACTGCATGCGTCTCAAAAACGAAGGGCTTTTCGTAAAGCGTTCCGGGGTCCGTGAAAGGCGCCTGGATTGTTCGAGAAGCTAAGTTTAAAGCGCCATTTGAAAGCTTTAACGCCACTTCTCTTTTGAAACGTTTCGACAGTCAAACACGTTTCTTTTGTTGCAACAGCTGCGAGAGAAGCAAGAGAGGAGTGGAACTTGCATTATGAAAAGGTATACTATTGACAGATGCTTTTTATCTTTATCAACTTCCGGTTGTGAATTTCGCAAGAAGAAAGCAAGAAGGCCCCGATGAGGTGTCTTCGGGGCGTTAGGGTTCAAGCGAGGCATGAGAGGATATCACAGACTATATGCTAATAAGACCGATTGGGATACTTATCTCATTGTCAACGCAATGAGAGTTTCATCATCGAGATTTACTGGGCTGCTACGGTTGTTGTTGCTCCAGTTCAACAAGCAAACTGCTATTTTATGAACTCATGTTGTTTCCGGTGGCCCCGCCTTCATCGATCAGAAGGCTGGTCTACCAGCGGTAACGTGAGTTAAAAAATTATCAGTTGTTCTTGCAAGTGTATGGCTGTGAGGGTGGGTAATACTGTGTACATAATCATTAAAGCGGAAAGAATAGAGGGGCAGTAAATTGTAGCATAGATTCAAAAGTCCTTGTAGAGAAAAAAAAGGGGGCTAGCAGATAATTATTCTTTGTCAAATTGTGAGCGCTAGCAGTGAGAAGAATAAAGGATATGTGCGTTGCAGATTACCGAAAGACACATTCACAAGGTTTTTCAATGTTTCAACTGGTACGTTTCGCCTAACCTACGATTATGGCATGGTCGTTTTGATTCAGTATACGCGTATATGCTTTTAACGATGAATCGAGATTGATGATCTGAAAAAAGTTCTGTTGAGCCAAAGCGTCATGAAACCACTTTTGGTGTGCCTTTTGTACGGGGTTTTTGCTATGTGAGACGCATTTAAAGTGTGTTTGTTGTATTTCAGATCACTATTTAATTAAAAGTTTGGCATCGGCGTCTGATGTATTTGTACGGTACCGCATTCAGCTGCGTGACAGCCAGTTCGATGCATCCGCACCCGATTTGCTTGTCGCAAATGTGCGCGCGAGGCTAATTAGGTACTCATGTTTCTCTTCTGCCACATGAATGTAACATGCGTTCATTATATTATTTCGAACGAAGAACCGGAGCATCAGAATGAGTGTTTTCTTATTAACACACAAAGCTGCAATTCATGCAACAGATGGTAAAGGAGCACTGGCAAGATTTTGAGACAGCAAAAAAAAAAAAGACAGTCTCGTTTCCTTTTCATGCATGCTATGTTAGCACTCTCCACACTCTACCGCCAACAAAATACATGCAAAATATTTCAGTTTGATTTTGAAGTTTTCATCCGCCAAGATCTGCATACAATCCCAACCGCATTGTTGTGAGAGTCAGCAGAATTCACCGGCATTTGCTACCTCGGCCTTACATACTGCATGAAACACGTTACTGTGGCAATTTCCTTGCCGGAGACGCCAAATCTGAGAACAGTGTCTGCAGTTAAATTTAAACCTAATGTGGAAAAAGTATTAATTAAAAGTTTTTTCCTAATTAATGAATAGTTCCAACATGGCATAAAGTAATGCTCCGTTATTTCTTTTTCATCGCAGAATAGGCACAGAGGAGACATCGCCAGACCACTTCTTTGTAAATAAATGTTTAAAGGAGGGACACTGCATCAAAATTTGTTTAAGATAACTTCTAACTTTCTAGATTGACTTCATCGAGATTTATAGCGATATCTGAGGTGCTGATAGTTTGTCCGTTTAGTATATATTCGTCCTATTCATCTTCCTTTTACTCCTCCTCTTCTGCTTCGTCCCCAAAGACGTACACCCAGTTGTACACCGTGAGATATATTAACTCTAATTCGAAAGAGAATGACTATGGAGGGAGTGAAATAGATAAAGAAAAAGAAAAAAATGAAAGAGTACAATATATACACAAAAATAAATAGACAACGAAAAAGAAATAAATACAGAAAACAGATATATAAAAAGAAACTGAGAAAGTGTAGCCATATATAGTACAGCACTGCGGGGGGTGGGAAATAGATAGGTGAGAGGGCCTAGCCAGGACCAGATAAGTACACACCAGGTCTGCTGTAAGCCAGCCTTAGATGACTTTATGAAAGCTGCGGTAATATTTCTTTTCAAAATTCGCGATGCTGCCGTTTCACCTAGAAAAACAATGCGAAAGAGGAGGAGCAAGAGGAGGAGAAAAAAAAACGAACGGGTAGGGAGGTTATTCAGCGCTCAGACCGGCTGGCTACCCTGTGCTGGGGAAAGAGCTAAGATAATAAAAAAATGGTATAAGAAAGAACTTACAAAAGAAAAAAAACAGAACATTAACAGTTACACGACACCGTTCAAAGTCTGTTGTGAAGGTCGCCTCGAGCCACAGGTGATGCAGGAGCACCTCCTCTCTTCTTGTTATACGCGGTGCAAGATGCATGGAGCTGTAGATTCGGGTCCAACTTGCGAGTACGTGCGTTGTTAATTTTTCATAAAGTCCCTCTGTGCGAGTGTCAGTGGACGTGCAAGTCAACGAAGCCTTGTGGCGGCGTCCCTTCTTGATGACTGTATTACGGTATAGCAAGGTATAGCTAAGTGCAAGAATTTCTGAATGTCCTGTCAGTGCTCCTGTAAAGCGTGAACATGTGGTGACCACCCTACCACTCAGCGCCCTCGTCGACCAATTGAACGTCAAACATTCATAGATGCAACCAGTGTAGTTGTCGCCGATTCCTCTACGCAGAAATGATTGACTCTAAAGGAAAAAAAAAGAGAGTAAATGCTACGCGTGGAAGAATTAAAGCTTCCAGTCTCTGCATACTTGAACCTGCTGCGAAAAACAATTTGTCAGCTTTATCGGACGGAGTTCAAGTGCGATGCCCTCTCGACAACCTCGTTTGTTATGCGGGCCAATGGCTTCCTTGTCGAACTAGCTGTTTCAACGTCCTGCTCCGAGGACCATTCTCACAAGAACAAAAAGTTTTATGATTCCCAATTTCGTAAGGTTGTTTTAGAGGCTCAGAATCATCACAAATGCAAGTATAAAGCCCCTCTTGACGTCAAAATTCGTTCATGAAACAAAGATTAAAAGGCTTTAGCATCTCTGGTATCAACAGTGCGGCGTACGTGGCGTTGCGAATAGGAAGAATCGATGAAGATCTTTCTCTGCGACTTTAAAATGACAGCCCTCGTCGAACGGGCGCTCTCATCTGTGTCGCGATACAAATGCCGATATACTCAAGTCACCGTGAGAACAAAACTAAATACGCTCTAAGATCATTGAAGAGCGAATAAAACAATCACAATATGTCGACAGGCTCTTCGGTGATATGTGTTGTTCGAATGTTGTAACGTTCGACACAGCGTCGCCTTGTTTGTCACTTTTACTAGCCCACAAATACACGTTATACTATACGGGTGATTGATACAACGCTGGTGATACACATACACCAAAATAAGGCCTAAGTGCATAGGAATATGGAAGCTTGAAGTGAAAAATAGTTCTTAAATACCGGTTGTCACTGATGTTAACGCCTCGACATGTGTTCCAGTCTTCTTCAAGACAGCAGCTACCTATCGTAAGACGTGTATGTGTATGCTTCATGCCATCTCTCATATACAGACATGCATATGACACAACACATACTGAAGAGTTTTACAATTGCAGTGTGTTTACATATCGACCTAAAAGATTAGCTTTTCACCTGCTCATATCATCATGACCTGTCCATGCCGTTTGTAGAAATATTATTGTGGGCATTGCTTTCTATTTGCTTTCGTGCTTCTGTTTTGTGTATTTCGTGGTCAATTTTCCTATTACTGTTCTTTCGGCAAGCTCGCGCTGTGGTCACAACCATTTGTGGTCACTTCCATGCGTTGTTTACCAAGTGAGGCAAGCAAATGAAAAAAAAAACTTGTTTGTGTGATATAGCTGGAAAAGGGCTTATCTACAACAAAACCACCAACACGGCGCGCATGCCAACAGCGACCGTGTTTTGCTATTGACTCTCTTCGCTAGCTTTGGCTCTTTCGTCCGTGGTCGACCGTGGTGATTGGCTGCCGGACGTGCTGCCCTCTCCTCTAGCTTTTTTTTTTTTTGCAGCGTTTGTCGCAATATCCGGAAGCTTTGTATATCGGTCTTGCTTTAGGTGCCAGTGGGCACAAGCATGCCAGACTTTTGTGCTAAGCGGCTTCCTTGGGTCACAATCTATGTCTCAGTACCACGGCCAAATTGCGTAAGGCATGCAGCAGCGAACGATTGGAAATGCTAATTTTTATTCTTGTGTCGTATTCTGAGCGAATTCTTCTTGCAGGCATAACGTTTAGTGCGCTTTTGCTCTGCCAGTTTAGAAACGCGGGCAAGCAATTTCACTCATTAAACAAACTATAGTATGCGCATAACGATGCCATCGATAAAGGAGATGGTCTCAGAATACACTAGCTTATCGAAGAGGTGTGTGTGCGCGAGCGTGGTGAGTGTGCGTGTGTGAGTGTGCGTGGGTGAGTCCAAGCATGCACATAGGGGCGCACATTTTCTACATGTACTGCGTGCACTCGTGTTTGTATATAAGCATTGCACGTTTATTGCGTGCATGTGCGTGTGCGCGCACCAAGTCACAAAAGGCTCTATTGATTTCGTATGACCATCTTCCACAATACAAGAGTTAGAGTGAGAAGAACTAGAACACGAATATCCTGGAAACGTTTTCTGAAAACAAGAAAGAGAAACGACGTGGTCCCGCAGTAGCAGGAATGTTAGCGATACCTCATTCACAGCGGCGAATGTCTTTATTTTGTTACGCTTGGTCGCCAATCATGCAGCTATACCCGGGGTATGGAAAAGCAATAGAGACGCATTCTCGTGACCTATGCGACGAACGCTGTCGTTTTTTTTTGGGGGGGGGGGACATTGCGGGCCACGCATTCTTCTGGCTTCACTGACTTCGTCTCTGCTTATATGAACGCCTAATACGAATCGGCCTTTCTTGGTTATGTAAATCATAATGAGCCAAAAAGAGACAATCTTACAGTGGCTGGTGCACGCAGGCCTCCATGTGCAGCTTATTGAATGCACTGGATATTTCCCCCTAGCACTCATCGGCGTTCTCCCCGAACTGGTAAGCGAGTTCTCTATTTTCCGAGGTCGACGCGAAAAAATTATTGTACTTTACGCCCTTGTGTCTATTAGTATCTGTTCAACCAAAGTAGATCACTAATGCACAGCAAAAATATTTTTTTATCAAAATACTCACCATTTCTTATAATGGCACACGCATACAATTCAAATATTGTGATAAACGTAGGGGTGGTGCTCTATAGCCTTATAGCCTAAATAAAGTATTGGAACGCTATCTCATTTAGTATTGACTAGACCCATGTTTTACCCCGTCGAAAAGCTGCGCCCAAAAGTTGCGCAGTTTACGTAATTTACGATTGCACTTGCAGTATTATATATGAAGAACGATACGCTTTAGACTAAGCCGCTTTCCACTTTCTGTTTCATTCTTTCCACTGAAATGATGCGCCTTGCTAATGAGAATGGTGCGTTATATATTCACACCGCGAAAAACGTTTTATAATCAAAATCGCTTTTCCATTCCGCCTGTTCCCAGTTTCGAGCGGTGAGCTTGCAAAGTATTTTGCGCTTACAAAATAAGCCTTTCGAATATTTTAGTGTTTTGTATCCATAGTTTCCGGCTAGTGTTTCTTTGTCTTTTTTAGCAGTTCCACGATTGTGCGTTACTGCAGAATAAATATGGCGTCCGTTCCATGAATGTGGATGCCTTCGAAGAAATTCTGAATGTGAAAGAAGAAGAATATGACAATGGGCCTCTAAAAAGCAGCCGAATAAGCTGCAGAACATATAGTGACAACCGCTTCTTGCTATATTCAGTCAATTTTCTATTTTCAAGTATCTATTTATATTTCTTTCTCTGTTTTGGGCAGAGATTTCAAAACTTGAAGATGCGCGAAAATTTTTAGGTTGTGACTAAACTAATTGACCTTTTTTTTTCAGTTCATCCTGGCTACGGTTGCAATCAGCAAAAACTGACAATACATATATTTTTCGACAATAATTTGAATGCTTCACTCAAATGCATTGCCGGACTAGTTGGTTTTTGTTACAAAAACACTTCCTTTAATCAGGCTTCACATACTTAACCAAACACAAACAAATTTTTACCTAATGAAGAGTTTATCAGTGTACGACGAGAAACTGTTTGATAGTTCGTAACTAGTATTTGTTCATAAAGAAAACTTCGAAATGTGCTGTGTGATGACCACAAAATAAAACTGCCAGTAATAACAGGATTCGAAGAGCCAAACAAAGAGAGCAGTAGAATGCGGCAGAATGTGGCAGCTTTTTATTCGGCTGTTTTGGGTGAGATAGAAAGCTGCCGATGAATCGTTTTGCAGATTCAATTTGCAAGTTAAAATTAACAAATAAATAGATCAATCTATAAATAAAGAAATTCTTTGAGAAGAAAAATGGCGTGAAATTCAGCTCGGCAACAGACACCTACGTCAAGCTTCGTCAGCATTTATGCTAGACTTCTCCTTGACCTGCGCTTCGCGCATCCGATTTCCATCGCTATACTGTTAGGTATTATCTCACGGTTAGCGATGACTTAAAGAACCTCAGCCTTCTCGGCAATCGAGAAGGAAGAAGAATATTCCGGCACGTACGCAACTCAATGCATGCCCCCATAGTGTGCTGTGTGTTCGTTATTTTTATTTTAACATCAACACTATTAGAAGTCGGCTCATCAATCCGTTGTTAAGTTTGGCCTGGAAATTCGTCTCGGCAGACGCCTTTGTGCGTAAGCCGATCCACTGGGGAGGCTCTCAATTCCTTCGGCGCCCAGTCTGACAGACGCTGTCGAAGATTTGAGCAATTATCCAGACCAAGCAGCAAGCAAAGGCGAGTTCCAGTCTTTCAAATGTGGACCCTTTTGTCGTCCCTTCAAGCAGCAGCATGCCTGATGACCTCGAAGATTCATCTGTCGACGGGGAAGCTGTTGTGACCGGAGCCAGAGCTGACAGGAGAGCGGCGCTCCTTTTTAATCCCCAATCACCAAGCCGACCAGCCGACTGCCTATGATCGTCAGGCATTGTACGTGCTAGCCGGAGGACGAGACGTCGTTAACCGTTCGAGAGAGGCTAACAAAGACAGCAACTTCCTGGAAGAGACCGCGGCGGCCACCGCAAATCGCCCCGCTAATGAAGCGAACAAATCGGCGGACCCTTTGAAGTATGCTGCCAGGATCGTGGGAACTCTCGACTAGCGGCATACACACGACGAGGAAGAGCCCTGCTGGCGCCACCTTGCAGTGCAGTGTTCACAACTCAAAATTGGACGTTCACGTGGACCGTGCATGCTCGTCCCCCTCACCTGTTGTGTGTGTGTGATTGGTGTTCCACTCGGAGAGGAGGAGCCCGACAGGGCTTATAACGACGGCGCAGAGTGCTGGACGTCGCTCTGAACTATGTAACGTTCAACCACCACGCTCGTGGGTTGTGAAACTCCTAACCTTTCTTTTCTGTAAATATGTGTAAATAATGCCATAAACCTTGTTTGTTTCCGTATCCTCCCAAGTCCTTCCTTTTCCGACCTTAACAACTGGTGGCAGCGGTGGGATGCCATCATCAGCGTCCTACTTCTTCCATCTCTTACAACGTTACTTGAACCCTGGCATGAACTTCAGCCGGTTTCTTGCATAAAAGCGTTATACTACATTATATTATGTTACGTGATGCTGGGGATCACCAGGTTGAGATATTGTAATATGTGGCATCACGTAATGGAAACGGTGGAGAGTAGTGTAAGATCAGTATGCCATCGTGATTGACTATAATTGTGGAGGTTTTGCCGCTATGACACCTTGGTGGATCACTACGTAAATATTAACAACCCGTTGTTCTTAATTAAATGGGTACCGAAATCGAGCTTATGGAAATCTTGCATTTCGCCCTATTAAGTGCCATGGCTGGAATCACTGCAGCACTGTACTCATCACATCACCAGATGCTGTTAGTTTTACGTTGGTGCTAGTGTAAATTCAGGCGCCTTTAATTTGCGAAGGAGCTGAACGTAAAGAAGAATTACAAGATAGACAAAACTAAAAAGACAAACGCTATAGCCAACGTGATCGCACGAAATACTGTATCGGGACTGAAAGCGGCTAATAAAAACTATAGCTGCACAGAGAACAAACCACGGGCAAATAGAGTTTTTTCGGTCATCTCGTGCCTCTGCATGAACTGCTCCCACGAGAAATGCGATGCTCACTTCGTAGAGCTGTAGCTGCAAGGGCCTGCAGCAACACCATATCTGGTACACGAAGTCAGTGGCCGCGAGCTAGACGACGAGAGAGAGAAAGGGCAACAAAAGACCTGGTATAATGATAGCTCTGTGCTACGTTGGGATAACGCAGTTAACAATAAGACGTTCACCATGAGAGAGAAAAACATGAGCTCACCATCAGAAAACTATTTCTTCATGACCCGTATGACTTACGACCATCGATAAACAAGAAGCGATGCCCTAGCTTGCAACTTTCTGTATTCGTTTAAAAGTACTCGTAAGAAAAAGCCCCTGTCTTCTGTTGTCAGATGATGTGCTGATCCTCCATAGGTCCACTCCGATACTTTTCTGCAACTAACGTGCTGTTGCGAGGCCTTCATGATCGGAGGCATTGCAAGCTTTTTGCACTTCACCTAGCTCTTACAGTGCCTCTGTAATCGGCCCACCTAATGACGAAGCGACGTTGTCATGTGATGACGTCGTCAGTTGATGACATATAGGTGGCGTCATAGAGCCGTCCTAATCACAATCTGGCGTGTTCTGTGACGTCATGGTGACGTAATCGCGTGAGAATTTTTCCATTATTCACGTTGACGCCACGGGATGTCGACGATCGATTTTTGCCTCTCATGAACCTTGCAGGACATCCGCTCGAAAATGGGGAAAATTTATTTGTGAAAAAAAAATAGTAAGGTGGCCATCAAGCTGACGCTTGAGATGTACGTACTTGTGCAGCATCTTCACACGGATGAATGAATGGATGCAAAACTCCATTGAAAGCCCCGAGACTCGCGGCTCAACGCACAGCAACCTGCTCCCACGTTGGGCTTGGCATGACCGATAATGTATGAAGAAAACTAAATAGTTTTTGTTTTGCTACCAAGAAAAAGAAATTACACATGTTGATATGCCAGTGGTGATGATCACGAAGCCACGTAGTTCTTCAGGTAACCGTGTCACAGGCTGCAGACTCGTACTAGACTCACCCTGTTCTCTCCCGTGAAAGTGTAGGGACGTAGACTTGCCGGTGTATTTTGAAAAGGCAGTAGTTTAGTACCGGTGAGGAAGAGGACAAGGAAAAGGTGAGTCCAGTGTCTCGTGCCTGTTGTCCTCGTCTTCAACGGTGCTATAGGACACCGTCTTTCGCCATATGATTCAGAATGATGATTTTTTTAAAAATTCAAGGTTTGTAAAAAAAAAAAAACGTTGATGTCAACAAGCGGCACTGACTACTCCTCTTTTCTTCCATAGTTGCTGCCAGGGCAAAGTAGGGAACAAGCACTAAACTACACAAACAGGCACATAGCATTCGCAGACTTAAACCAAGTTTTTCATTATAAAAAAGTGGCGGCTCAAAAGAAAACTTCATATTTAAAATAAATTGTTTGGGAGATTTTCTTCTTTGTTGACAACTCTAATTATGCATTTTAATCAATTATGTTTATACATTCCTGAAAAGTAGAAATCTTGCCTCAAGTATCAGTACAGAGGTACTCGATGAACGGATATTAACTATAGCGTGCAGAGTTATCCCGAAAAAATTTTAGACAACACCGTTGAGCCTTAGATGACTATCAGTCTCAGTCTTCGAAATTCGACTGCTGCTTCTTTAAGCATTGTAATTCTACGATGTTACTGTAGGGTGATGAAATTATGGGATGGGCCGATTGTTTATATATAGGGTCTAATAAAAGTGTGTATATTTCTTAACACGTAAGATACTGAAAATGGAGTGGAGCCCTTCAGATTTAACGTCTTAGTGGGACACAATACTTAGCGCACGTTAAACACCGGCAGCACAAAAGAACACCAGCTGGTTTGTAGCGCGAACTTTCCATTGTATAAATAAATAAATTGATAAATAAATAAATAAATAAATAAATGGCCCTGTACTTTGTAAGGATTCTTTCAAACAGATTCTCTTCAATTATAAATTGTGCCACACAACTGTTGCTTTTTATGATAGCACATTAGAAATCTCGTCACAGTGAATTATTGAATAATCATTTGCATACATGGATGCAGAAGTACACAGAGAAAAGTGGAAGAGAGCAGGCTTGACACTGCCACCTGGAGGGGCACAACGCCCGCTTACTCTTTCGGGAAGAAAGGAAGATAGAAGGAGAGAAAGAGGGAAGAAGAGAGGAAATTAAATAGAAAAAAAATAATGGCGAACACCACATAAAAAAGTACCAACAGTAAAAACGTTATCTCCAGAGTCCTAGGGCGTTACCTGGCCTTCAAATAATCATGTGAGAACGCCCATATCAGTGGACACCTCCATGGCCAGCCCCGTGGCAGTTTTTGCGTTTGAATTGAGCATGATAGCACTTGGCGTCAACAAACCTTAAGGGCTGATACGTGAGCTGTAATAACTCATCATTGCAGCCCTAAGTAAAAGGCTCCTTACAGGTAATTCACAACGTAGTTTGTCCGAGTAACAGCGTAATGCCGGTGGTGGCCATCAATTCTGCACTTAGCGAGTAATGACACTGATCGGACGTAGGCATGCTCCTGCACTTTGCGTGGACCGTAAAAGCTGCTTCGTTTGCAAAGTGACCGAAAAGTAAATGGCATCTTGCTTAACCATTGAAAGGTTATGCTTGTTGGTGAGCGCTGACTACAAGATAGAAAGAAGGACAGAAAAAATTCACCAAAGTCACCTAATGTAGTCAGATGGGCTACCGAAAGAGTCTTGCTTCGTCTCGTCTGTTCGCACGTAACGAGTTCTTTTTTTTTTTTTTTGCAAATGAGAACGCTGTCATAAAATTGCTATGGAACTTCGCAGTGTGACAAATTTCATTATTAACACGGGCCTTCAGTCCAGTCAAAAAGAAGCTCAAACAATAAAATTGACATATGGTGCCACCTTCAAACGCAAACATTACCTACTCCTTCCTCCTCTTCCACTACCAACCCAACCCACATTCTTGACCCCATTGCAATGCACCAAAAGTGACCCCATTGCAATGCACCAAAAGTGAATCTCCTAACCTATCCCTCTTCTCCTCCCGGCGAGCATGCGCCTCTCCAAGCCTGAGAGTACTGGGAGACCTCGCTATGCTCCCTGGACCCAGCAAGGCAGAAGATCGCCGCCAGCTGGGCTGCTAGCACCATGAAGTGTTTAGACATGAACTTAGGAGTGCGCTGTGGTCGCATTTGGATCATACTAGACCCTAGGGATCTAGTATGATCCAAATGTTCTTGCAATAAAGCTTTTTGACTGAAGTATACTTCACATTGTCAAAAATAAGTTTATTATTACGAATAAAATAATATAAAAGGAAGTGTAAAACTTTAAATCAATTACCTACATCACGGTTAGTACAATACGAAAGTCTACAGTGTAAAACACAAATGCAACAATTTTTCAGACATTGTCGCACTGTGGTGTGCGTGTTGTGTTATTGCAGTGAAATAGAGCATACAATTTTCAAAAGATATATTTAGAGTTAACCAACACCGAAACTTTTGAGGTTGCAGTCGGCGCAAGGCAAGTAAATACTGCCTGAAACCAATACCATATACACTGTACATATTTACACGCGCTAACCTGACATATCCGCGGTACGTTTGATCACTAGGTCAGGCACATTTTTTACCGAGAATTTCGTTTTTGTGCGCCCCTTATAGCGTTTATTTTTAACACGAAGGCGTCAGACAGCTCGTTTTGCAGAAATTTTGGTGTCGGCGTACACGTCGGCGTCCTTGGTTGTGAGCGAAAAAAGATCTTCTCCGGGGCCTAAAAACTTGAAAAGAGACAAATAAAATAAATAATAAATCTTCTTGGTTCGAAGTGACAAGAATCGAGCCCAGGCCGTATGCGTGGCAAGCAGGTAGGTGTTCTACCACTGGGACACGTCACTGCTTGCAAATGGTTCCAAAAAAGTGCCGTATGAGTCCTACCTCCGTCTTCTAGAACGTCCCTTCACTCAACGCTTCGCCTTCACTTGACAAAGCCGATTGAAGCGCCCTCTCCAGACACGGCAATTCACTGCACATTAGCGATAATGTGGTGCAATTCTCGAGCAGCGCAGCTTCATTTTCACCAGGCGCAGCGGCGCAGTGCTCAACTACGTCAAGTGAAGGGTGAAAGTGGAGTCAAGGAGCGTTTGTGAATACGGGGGCTATAGAATCGCACCAGGTGCCAGAACAAGTCAATCGCGTAAAGAATGGGCGGTTTTAAGCTGCTCACCTATTACGAAGTGTGGGGCTGTGCATGTGCACGTGGCACCTTACGGACGAGTGCTGGGCACTTCACCAATAAGCAAAAAGAAGAATTATGAAGGAAGTGGGCACTTAGCAACTGTACATACAGTAGTAGATCGACATTCTGGGATAGTATGAAAAGGCCAATGTTACGTGCATAAACGTTTCTCTCCTTGCGGTATATGCATGCATGCATGCCACGTGGTTGAAGAGATTGCGGACGAGCCCAATTCCGTTATAGCGTTCTACGTTTAAGCCGAAGCTCGAGCGTCCTCTAAGTTTTTATGTTCTTTGTTGTAGAGTCTAGTTCATCTTGTCTATTTGCAACAAGTTTATATATTGAAAGAAGGTAGCAAATGGGTCCTACTGAAAATTTTTGGTTCATTTCTTGTAGTGTAAATCAGCTTCTTCATTTTTATTCTGCACTCTTGTTCAAATCAGAAACCAGTCGAAGCCAAGTTGTTGATCACCTTCTCACTTTGTTATCCGGCAAAATGGGTAAATATTTCTCTTGAAAACGGGGCCTGGAGGAAACAAGGTTGCTCTTCCAATTGTTTATTTCGAGTAAAATTGATTGCTATCAAAGCCTGCGCACCAGCAAAGCCCACTTGCGAAGAAACAACCACGGGTAAATAACGTCCGAAAAGCGAAAATCTCGCACCTTTGGTCTCGCAGCATTGTTCACGAACACTCGCATTGATCGCTTGAGTCGAGAATCTTGTACCACGGGCACGCCACTTGCCCGTTCGATTCGCGAATGCGTAAACACATGTGTAGAACCAAGTGCGCCTGCGTCTTTGAACTTTGGTGTACCTGTTTAATCAATAGGTGGCTGTTTCACTCACTCGGCCGTCGTGTGAGGAGACAACGAATGGTCGGAGGGCAACGGCTGTCGAGTACAAAAGAGTGGCACTGATTGGTCTCTCTCTTGCTTTGAGCTGGGTTGTTTGAAAAATGTTTAAGACGTTCACTGACGCGGCGTTTCTGTTTCATCTACAAGTATACACCATTCCCAACAATATCTTTCAAGTACACGCCAGGTATAAAAATCTACGATGTGCCTCTTGATCTATGACCAACTGAACTGCAAGCAAGATTTATTATTAGAGCCGACAAAACAAATTATTAGAGCTAACTCAACAGTTCTCTATAAACAGAGAAAAACACCAGCGAACAGAATACGAAACGCAAAGTAAGTGCATGGCAAAGTTTCTTGTGCTTATCACATTGCAAAAATGATGTATTTATAATTAATACAACAATAGAGGTGCTTACAACGCTCCGCGACGATGTTCCTGAGCAATGGAAGTTTGCCCATATATTTCCCAAGTCGACAAACCACGTGACCACGATACAAATGTTCGCGTTCCAGTAACCGGCAGTACATTATCGGGTGTTAGGAAAATAGAGATCGTGTTTGTACACACACCCGGTGATGCAGATGTATATAAGAGTTTTTCTGGCAACAAGTAGGTGAGTCTAAGGGCAACCGCATTGGCATATTCATTTTTTGTTCTGACATATACACGTCTTCGTGTAGGGCTAAGCAAACACATGGCAGACGTTGACAAAAGCGCTTCTGGTCTTCCACAAAATCACGAATGCGTTTCAAGGATTGCTCGATAGAGCAACGCGAGAAAAATACAAAAAAGTAGTAAGGGATAAAAATCAACATGTAAAAAACTTTGAGGAAAACGACACCTTGAGGAATATCGATTGTAAACAAGCACGCGGGCATTCCATATTATATAGGAAGGCAGCTGTGCATACGGCACATACGAAGGTGTCAACGGCAACCTGTTGAGTCATGCCATGCATAAATAACACGACTCTGTATGCATGCACCATGTATCACGAGCAGCAGCAGCAGCAGCTGTTTGGTTCTTTTATGTATGTTTTGACACCTGATATTGAACGCCATGTTGGACTACATGCAAGTGATAAGCACAGGCTGCACTACCGCTGCAATGCTGTTGACTTAAAAAATGCCCACTAGCTCGTCGAACTGCCGTGGTACAATGCGGCAACGTTTCTATGTTTTTCGGTGAATCACTTACTGCCTTGTTATTGTGGGACAGAATCACACCCATGTGAACTTGTCTCATCTTGACATTCGCATTATCGCTTTACGCGTAAAACGACTGAATTGTTTGTTGTTAGAAGCAACTTCAGCCCTCGTCCTGTGATACTCGTTCGCGCGGTATCCTTTTCGTGGTGATTTATGTTCTGCTGTAAATTTGTGAGTAAAATAACAAAAAGAAATGTGAACTTGTATGCACGCGCGCACACACACATACACAGGCATATTATATATATATATATATATATATATATATATATATATATATATATATATATATATGACGTATGAAGGTAGTGATGGTTTCTAGAAGTAGATGAGGAAGAAGTGACAATGGAATAAACATGGCGTATGAGCCAGGCCACGTCTCCCAGTCATCATAGCGTCACACACACACACACACACACACACACACACACACACACACACACACACACACATATATATATATATATATATATATATATATATATATATATATATATATATATATATATATATGTTCACCTCACCTAATTTTTAACTCTGAAATATAAAGAGAACAAGAGAACACGTACTGAAAAAGTTTCCCAAAATTTTGACAACCCGCGGTTCTTTAGCATGCATTTTAATCTAAATACATGGAACCTCCAGCATTTCGCATGTATAGAAAATGGAGCCGCCGCAGCCGGGATTCAATCCGACGACCTCCGGTCTAGTAGTGAAGCACCATAAGGACCTGATCTTCATGACAAGTGCCGGGGTGTGATCATCCTTGGTGTTACTATTCGTCTAAGCTTCAAACACGTACAACACGTGCGTTGATTTGTGGAGCCTTTCGACTGCATATATTTCATCTGGTAAAAAATATAAAAACAATATGAATGCTACTTTCATATATGTCACATTATGCGGTGGTCATCGCTGTCCACGGAGGGCTTCTGAGTTCCGCGAAAAGAAGCTACGTAACGTGAGGTTGCACTTAAGTGGAAGCGGAAGGCTTGCACATGCTCCCTGAAGCATGAGCAAACCTGCGTAGTTCTTGCTTTTCCACATCATGTCCCTTATACAACCCACTATTGTACCCTTTTTTACTAACAATAGGAAACACAAGTACACATACGTATGAAAATTTCGATTAATATTATTTTTCTGTGAACATAGAATCCAGAGAAGCTAGTGGCAGCGGCTGCACTTTCGGCAGCAGTTGTCTCACATCGTTCGGCCGCCGATTCGCGCTTTCCCATTCGCGTCCGTCATATACCGACTCCAAAACTTAAGGGCTACTGCTTACAACAGCGTTAGTGTGATCTGTAGGACGCAGGACAACGGGGCACATCGATTGGTGAGAAGTGCTGCCACCTAGTACCGTGACATTTCTGAAAGAGGCATTAGCAGTGGCAAGAGGGTGAGGGGAGTACGCCTGGTGAGAGGCTCCGCGAATTCTTTTATACGCGTCGTTTTGTACGCAGACACAATCTTCTATAATTGTCTAGTCGTATCCAACTTTTATGGAATAACTTGTTTACTACTCAGTGAACGGCACAATAGTAACAGGGTGCACTATCAGCTGGGGCTTTGCCAATATGCGAAATGCAAGCTCTGAACATGCACCCGATGAAAACGGTAGTGATAAGAAGTCAACAGCTCACCCACTTGAGTAGCCACAGCCCTGGCCCGGGTGGCATTCATGAACATTAAATGACTGCTCATTTATCAAAAAAATGAGGCAAAATGCTGCATCCAGTTGTTGCAGGTTTTAAGTTTGGGAATGGTTTCAGAGACTGAGTTAGTTTCATAAACTAATTGCCTATAGAAAAGCTTGAATTACGAGGTTCGTGCTCTTGCATATTACTCATGACATATTTGGTCACCTTTTTATCATAGATGACAAGGTGTGAATGACAAATGAAAAGCGGCAAGCAAACCAAATGCATTTTCGGCATCAATCCGTTGGAACGGCATAATAAGTGAGTCCGCTTCGCAATAGCTCTTTCTAAAACTCATTGTTGTTGTTATGCTCTAAGCTTCTCTCTACTTAAAACAAACAGACGTAAACTTGAGTACAAAGCTCCCAGGCTTGCTCAAAGCAACATCGAGTTGCTAAAAAAAAGCAAAATAGACAGCTAGTCAGGGAAAATACTCTATAAGCCGCGCACACCATTCGCCACACCGAACTCTATCTGAACACCAGTGATATGAAAAATATGCCTTGGATATGAGATCACAGATGGAAGTTCTCTAAAGACATGCTTATAGGAGCCACGGACAATTCTATGTTCTCGCGAGCATGTCCCGCATCTGAAGCCACATTAGACAGCAGGCAACAGAGGAAAACGAAGCCAGCGTTGATTGCTGGAAGAGGCAGTACTGCACGTATACAAAAACACACACATGGAAACCCCGACAACAAATTGGTACAAAGTGGGTGCGCACTTACGGAGGCATTACGCGACACGCACCCTTGTCGCCGAGCGTGACAGATAGACATGCATGTGATGACGGCGCTTTTAGGCCTGCGAGGCGTGACTGATCGCCGGCTGCAAGAAGCAGCGAGCTTGAGCTCGCTTCTGCTGCACAAACACACCGTAACACATCGAAGCACGAGACGCCACTGATATGGCATGCAATTGCGTGCGTGCATGTTGTACGCTGCATTATAGAAGCGAAACCTTGAGTTTCGCTACAGTGGGCGTTGAAATATCTCCAAGCGGCACACATAAAACATACTCATGCCCCGGCAAGCCCTCAAGACTTCGAAATTGTGTTAGGAAGCTGTGTATGCTTGAAAAGATGCAGTTGAGTAGGTGTATGGTACGAGTCTTTAAAAAATAAAAAAGAAGGCCTGTATTCACAATAAAATATCGTTACTCGTCCTTGCTGAGATGATTAACCAGAGAAGCTCTTCAACACCATGGCAGGCAGGGTTGAAAAATGAAAACGTCGCATCGAAGGTGCTGGCCCTTGTGCTCAACATATATACTAATCACATGGTATCGAACGTTTCTTAGCATTGCGCATGAACTCACCAACATCTCCAAATGAGAATTATCCAAGACATACTTAGCATGAAGTTCGTTAGCCAAGATTTTATTACTGTTCCGAACGTTTTGTACACGTTTTGTGGAGAAACTGATGTCTCGCACGTATTATTTAATTTCCCTTTTGTGTGTCTCTTTTATTTTTGCCTTGTGTTTTACTTTTTGTGCATTTTTAGTGCCAGTATAATATATGCAGGTCTTTTAGTGCTAACGTATGACACGAACTTATGCATTTTATAGCCCAGCACCTGCTAGCCACCGTCAAGTACCACTGCCAAATGATGGTTTTAAACTGAGTATTTTAACCTCGTATATCGGAGAAAAAAAAGCAAATATCGGACCTTGGGTCGGCCTAGTACATACTGCACTATCTTAAGATCATTCTCTTATTTTGCGCTATCTGAATACAACGGAGAAAGACAACAGAAATGCCAACGAACTTACGCGGAATAGATTCTTCGTAAAATGTGATTGGCTGGTATATTCTTGAGACGAAATTTTGGCACTTTCTAGCGCTGGACATATTTTTACTAAACCGGGTTGTTCAATCGCGATCCTCACGACAAAAAATCTGTACGAACTCGTACCTAAATTACGTCATTCAATGTACAGCTAAATATAATTGTAT
Source organism: Rhipicephalus microplus (assembly GCF_043290135.1). Taxonomy (NCBI): domain Eukaryota; kingdom Metazoa; phylum Arthropoda; class Arachnida; order Ixodida; family Ixodidae; genus Rhipicephalus; species Rhipicephalus microplus. The sequence continues at coordinate 18,213,293 of NC_134704.1, read as the reverse complement.
CGCACGCAAATTAGCATTGGTGGTCATTACAATTATTTGCAGCTACAAATTGTTTCGTAGCGTGTGGATATTTTACAAGATGTGAACCCAGATCATCACTTGAGCCTAGTATCAAGTTATATGGAGTGAAGATTTTCCGGCATGTTGGCTCTTTGCTGTTCAGGCAAGATTTATAGAAATGAAGGTGCTTAAAGCGTAAAAGCACGACTATTGTTCTGAGTCGAAGAGAAGCTGCCTATCTGGAAAACATTTTTACGCACATCCAAAGTTGATTCACACAACAGCTACATCATACACCTGCTGTGTACTCCTGGTCATGCCTCACTGTCGGGCAATGAACGCGCCTATGTGACTGCTCAAGAACTCAACCTACGAGCAGCCCTCACTGTGAGGTGGCCAATTGCCTTTTCATTGTATTTTTTTCATTGTATTTTTTCATTGTATTTTTTTAATAAGTGCCTATGTATAGAAACTAGCTGCAAGCTAATAAGTATGCATATCTGCAGGAAAAAATGTATTACTGTGTTATCTCTATCATATGATTGTTTTTTTGTTTTTGTTTTTTGGTGTTGTTACCTCAGAGCTGACCTGTACACTTTTTTATGTTTGCACATTGTATTGGACCGTCCACTAGCCACTTTAGGCTATCAGTCTAAATAATCCCTGTAATTGCATATATCTGTTCATGAAAATAAAGTTTCATTGATTGATTGACAAAAAAATGCAGAGTCAGGTTCCCCACTTCTCACATATCGCGAAGTCACACAACATTACACACACCAACGACAGCAATACCAGCTCCCACCAGACTCCACACGAGAGGAGGCTGTCGCACTTCCCCGGCTGCTGACCCGAACTTTACCGAATCTGCACTTCATGCATAAAATATACCCGACTCGTTATACCGATGCCTGACCAAGATGTGGTGCTATCCCCACAACTGCCCACGTCACCGCAGAGTGCACCACTGCCTACGTCTTTCCCCTCCCATCAATCCTTTGGTCCACTCGAACCAAGAGCAGCGGCAAGGCACCCATCTCGATTGCGTCCTTAATATCTGTCGGGTGCTCATTCTGCAGGCCCGTTCTGCCGCAGAGGTCTCCATAGGTGTCCTCGAATAAAAACCGTTCCCGTATTTTTTTTTCAAATTTGAACAATGAAATGTTTTTATCATCATCTCATCTCTTGGTGTGCAGTCTTCGTTGCGTAATCATAATGTCTCTGCTGTGTATATTTCTATATATTCACCGATTCTACATAAAACTCTGGATTGGTGAAATAACGCTGCGACGCTATTTATAAGGAGCGATATGTTTGAAGGATTGTTTGCGTGTGCATATATTATGGTTGGCATGACATCACACGAACTCCGGTAAAGATGAGACATCTGTATATACGTACGCTCACAAGGAATACTACCGATGGGTTTTGAACGTTGGTTCGTTGTGGAAAAATTTCCCTAAGTGCTGCATCTGTATCATACTTTTCTTGTCTTTAAGCAACAGTAGAAGTGGTCATTAGCTTCGAGACACTGTGCTAAAAGAGACAATGTTGCTTGTAAAACCCCATTCATCCCCGCATCAGAGGAATTCAGGAAACAAATAGAGGTTCTTCGCTTTCCGAAACAACAAAAATGCAAGTGTGTTTTCTCTCTCTATTTTGTTTAGCCGCCAAAAGACGGAATGCACGAAAAATTAAAATATAAAGCCAAAATTACTCTTGGGATAAACGAAGAAACTGAAATTTTCGATTGGCAGATAAGAGTCCTACAAGCACTTCGTTCCCAAGAAGTCGAGTATAAGTGGTCGCCATGAGAGTATTTTATACATTTATGAAGGTGGCCATTCGCATTCGTTGGTATTGCCTTCGATTGAGGGTGGCGCAGGATAAAGACGCGAGACAACACCAAAGTCACCCTCGACACGGCACATCACTTTCTGGTATTCCTGCGATACGATCTATAAGAGGTTGCTGTATGTCCTTCCATCACTGTCACCAGCTATACGTCTTTGGTGAGGGTCCGCGAAAGCAATTACTGTCCAGCCAGCTACGACAAACTCAAGTACGGCTTAGGCTGGATGGCACGACAATGAACAGACACATCGGATCCGGTGTTTTTCCTCTTCTCGCCGTGGAAACGACACTCGGGCAGCCTGTTGTTTTCACCAAGACGCACGACCTTTCTCTACTTTTTATCCAGCCATTGGCTGGCTAAAAATAAGAAAAAGGGGTTTATGTGACTCAAGCAGGCGAGAATACCTTCGAGGAGGTGGCAGGCGATAGAGCTTTGAAGGCTGCGCCGCCACCGGAAGCATTCGTCAATGTCGGCGACAGGTTGAAACTTGACGCGCACCTCGGGCTATCGCTATTGTTACCGCCCCGCTACTTTGTAGGATCCCCGCCGAGGAAAAGAGACGGGTAACTCTGAAAGGAAGACAAAGCAAGAAAGGAGGAAAGTAATAGAGAAGGAGAAAAGAAGCGAAGAAAGGAAAACACAAATGATTACATTATTACCTGACAATTTAATATAAAGAAATAATTAATCAGAGTTAGCGTATTTAAGAAACTTGTAGCGCGAAATTTTGTTCGTCAGAGCAGGTTCTCTGTCTTCCTGAAGCTATACTTCTATTGAAGACAAATGAAGAGACAGAGGGAGAAAAAGGCGAAGACAAATCTCGTAGTATCAACATTTCATACTATACCTTGCGCTATTTGTACGGACTCTATCTGCATTGTGATCTCGATATATGAACTTGACTATGACCATACATACTGTGCTCATTCATGCAATATACGTAATGCAATGTATATAGTATGTACATAGTGCCTCTAATTAGTTTTTTCCTACTTTATCGTTAATTTTTCTTGTTTGTGTGTTTATCCTGTAAATTACTGTCATGATGTTGGGATAGCCGGCTCTAACGTAGCCTACTTACGAAAATTCTGCCGAATCTAAATTAAAAAAAAAACTGCTGAGAAAAAGTGCAATAAGTAGAGCAGAATGTTTTTATATTGTTTCGTTTTTTTCCTGTTGAGGCACATTAGGCGGGATAATTAAGAGAGGTGATCAAAAAACACGAAACATTCGCTTGTTCTCACAAAAGACCTCTCCACAATGTGAGATAATAGCTACACTTGTCACGCTTAGAAAGCGGCTTCGTATGCAATACTACTACTACTACTACTACTACTACTACTACTACTACTACTACTATAATAATAATAATAATAATAATAATAATAATAATAATAATAATAATAATAATAATAATAATAATAATAATAATAATAATAATAATAATAATAATAATAATAATAATAATAAAAATAATAACGAACCCTCGTTTTTAAGACAAAGTGAAAATGAAGGGAAGTGAGCTGGGACGAAACATTAGCACGCACGCGTACTATTAAATATTGGTTCAAAAGAGTTTTACCATTAGTCGTACTGCATGGTTACGGTGGTCTAGTGATTGTGGCACTCGACTTCTGACCCGCTGGTGACGGGATCGTAACCCGGTCACTGCAGCCGCATTTTCGGTGAAAGGAAAAATTCTTGAGGCCCCTGTGCTCAGCTTTAGGAGCACGTTGAAGAACCTTGGGTGGTCAAAATATCTGGAGTCCTCCACTAAGGCATCTGTCTTAATCATTTCGTGGGTTTATGAAGTAAAACTCCATCAATTATTATTACGACTAGTGCTTTTTTTTTTCAAAAGCGGTGACCAACAAAAGCAAACTCGCGCAATTCATTACGTGAGGACAACGAGACGGGTGCTAAACTTGGCCAGCACTTGGGTTGCTTTGAAAGAACTGATTTCGCGATGAGAGTTCTCGCAAGCTTTTCAGCGCGTAGGCGGAGCCGAAGAGGATCGGGAAACTGGCTCTAATACCTCGAACAGTTTGCGGGGAGTAGGCTTCACTGGAGCCTCATTAGTTAAACGAGTTTTCAAGTTGGGATTTGGATCAGCCTATCGCACTGACTGTAATCTTCTGAAAAAGCGAGAATGCTGGGTGATCCTAACAAAAGAAATCTCCGGGCTGGTACTTTGTTGTTGATTTTTATTCTTTTCATTCGCAGCAAAGGTTATAATGTATAACAGTACAAAGGGGGAGTACAGGCTGATACGCACACAAATTATCTATTGAATCAAGCGGAGTGCAGTGGCAGCGAAAAAAAAGTGCCATCATCCTGATTTGCGGACGTTCATGTGCGGTGGTGCTGTACCAAAAGCTATACATTGCAATGAAGGGATGTTTTATTATATCACATTCATGCCTCGAATATTGCCTTTCTCAACTAATAAATGTAGGCTCATTGTTTTTACGAAACGATGACACTCGATGTATACGTTTGCGGCGGTGTCATCATTGATATTCCTCAGTAGATTCTGTACCATGGTATCGACATTTATCGGTACCTTAATGACTTGTCCTTTAATACAAAACTGTTTACTACCATGCAATAAGTGCCCATGGAGTGCTCATTAAAGGGTATTACTTCGATCATCCTACGTATTCATTAATAAACCTGAAATGGTATACCACACGGGTTGGTCCTGGGGCCACTGTTATTCTCACTATTTGTAAATGACTTGCCATGCATGCTCTAATCGGCTGAATTGCTAACGTACAGCCACGTTCACGTCTGTGTATACCGCGCAAGCAGCAAGCTCTTGCTCTAAGGGGCAAAACCTCGAGGCAGTACCGGGTTTCGACGCAGTCAGCCTGACAGCTAGGCCACACACGCTTCTGATACAGCACTTCAAAGCCCGAAACTGCCACAAGGTTTCACCCCTAAGAGCAGAAACTTACCGCTCGCGTGCTATACACAGACGTGGCCTTGGCTGTACGCTGACGCTACAGCTTTATTAGTTATGGCCGACAACATAGAAAATCTAGAGTATAAAGATATTGAAAAACTAAAAATATTTGTCTATGGCTTATGATGTATAAATTAACGCTTAATGCACAGAAAACGAAATATACTATTTTCCCCTCCTGTGACCAATTTATAACCTATCAGTCTACTTGGCTTACGATGAACAACTGTCAGATTGTGCAGGTAAAAAAATTTCAATACCTTTGGGGCATTCTTTCAGAGCCAATTACACTGAAAAAAAAAAACGAATAAATTCTGTATGCACTACGCTGGCATCTGGCTGTAGTATGCTACTTGCTGCTAGAAATTATTAAAATTGTTATATTGCCAAAGTTCTTTGTTTCTCCTTTGCTCATTGTCAGCTATCACACTACATAGACGCCCGAGGATGAACCCTTAAAACGCACCTTCAACCTATCCACACATTACAAAACTGGTAACACCTAAAATAATAAATAATGCGGCCTATAATCAACACAGCGCTCCCTTGGTGTTTAACGAATGGGAAATTTTACTTTTTGATTACATACAGCAACGTAAAACGGCAGTCTTTGTCAGTAATGACATTGCATAATACCGTTTTATGTGTCTTTTTTGCTTCTCTCGCGTGAACGAGACGCATGACATCGCGCAATTTTAATCTTCCACCTACGAACAACGTCTATGGAGAACGCTTACTGCTGTTCGTAGCACTGAAAGTGTGGACCAAGATAACACGTCAGATAAAAGATGCTAAAGTTTTTTTCAAGCACCCTTAAAAATACTTGCTCTGTCTACAAGAATAATAAATAAGCATTCACAAAACCTTGAACAGTTTGATGTCTCACCTGTATTCAAATGATGTAGTTGTAGTAATTAGTGTTTTATGTATTGCATATTTGTACGTGCTATCATGCACATGGCTACTGCATTACATCGTCTTGTATCCTAGTGACATTTTTTGCAAACTCTTGCTTCCTTTCGTTAATTTTCTTGGATGCCAGAAGTTTTTACACAAATTGTTATTGTGCGTATATAATTTCTTCCTTTATACCCCCTAGTGGCAATGGATGTGGGTCTAATCAGTAATGTGAATTCACACAAACTGTATTGAAAACAATCTCAGTAAAGTCTTGAAAGGTGTCGTGGTGCCACGAGCCACTTTTTAACTGCATTAATTCAGGTAAGTTCCATGGTACTTCAAGATACGTATAGCCATGCGTCTTAGGCATTTTATCCCGTAGAAGATAGTCTTTACATGCACTGCACACACTGAAATTGGCAATTTCCTCGTCGAGAAAAGCATTCTTGAAAACGAGCAGAGCCAATTTTGTCTTGAACATGTCCTTGGCACTCACAACTTCTAACAGGTTACTGTTATACGCCACATGTCATCGCAAACACTGCACGAAACAACATTTTTATGGTTCAATAACTACCACTTAAATTAAAATAGGCGCCATAATAGATCACCAGCTAAAAAGCGTGGTATTTGCATTCTTTCCCAGCGTACTCTGCTTCACGGCACTCACCGTTACTTTGGAGGGATTGTTGCTTGCGCTAGACTTCTCGGGCGAGAATTGCTGGGCTTTGCCTATGATGCTGTTCGGCAGCGAAAATACGCTCTTTTGTGAAACATTGTCTTCGCCCTGTTTTTCTGATGTGCGAGGTCTACCGATGGTAAAGTTAAAACAAACTGAATGAGTTGCCAAGCCAAGCGCTGAGCGTGAGGACGTGTCGTTTGCCTTCGATAGGTAACCCGGCGTTTTGTGTACACACCAGTAAATTTTTCGATCATCGAGAAGTATCTGCAGCTTCGTTGTAAAAAAACAGAATGTGAAGTAGTTGTCTATAAAGCGAATGGTTGTCGAGCACGTCAACTCTAATGGCGAGCCGTCACATATCAGTCCTGATGCCGAATTCTGTAACAGGTAAACAATCATTCCTTTACCTCAAAGTATAGTTCTTAAGCTTCAATAATGTTGTTGCCAGTGCCGCAGACAGCACTTTTACAGCGAAAGCTGTATTTGGCTAGGAGAAAAAAAAAACATTCGGCATCGGTGTCACGAGTGATCTACACTGGCTGTGCTATCAATTACGTTATTGTCAGCATCGTACCCAAGCACGCGCGCCATTGGCTGCTCTGTGAGTGACGTCATCCACCTCGACGCGGCCGTGGCACCGAGCTCGCGCGCATCAGTTTCTACTGAGAGGTTCCGCACTGGTAAGCCACCGATCCAACGAATTCTCAAACAGCGGACTATTTTATAAGAGTGCCGACAGTGGGACCGTGAAACAGGTTGCATTAATCAGGCTGATGCTTCAGTCCGGACACAAAAACAGGCTTGGGGCGACGCGTGCCGGCAGCAACTGCGTACCGGTGATCGGGCAGCCTTCCAAGCCGCACTAAATCGTGACCGGGAATGCAAGTGCAGGTTGCGGGTGGATCTTGCTAGACACGCCGCCTAGTTAGCTCGCTAGGTCAAACGCTTGCAACAACGGCGCGCCGAACAAGTGGCCTTGCGGGCACAACAGCGTGAACGTCATGATTGCGGAAGAGTGTTCGCCGGGGCAAACACCCGCTTTCGGCAGGAGCTTTTCAAGCGGCAGTTTGGCTTCGGCTGCGAAGCCTGTGAGTGGCATGTGAAATAAGCACCGTGATACAGCCAATCTAATTGTGTTTCTAACCACATTAAGAAGCATGAACGTGTAACCAATAATAGTGAATGGCTTCTGCTGAGTCGGGTTTCTACGGAGTGCTTGGGCGGGGATTTTTTTCCCCTGTTTTTGTTTACGAGACTTGTTCGACGCTGTACTAACGTGACCTCTTCTCCTTGTAAATTGTCGAAACTTGCGAGTGGCAAGGACATGTCCGAGATAAAGTACTGCACTTGAAAATATTTTTTACGCCCTGTGATATATGACTAGTGCCTCGCGCCTACACTACTAAACCTGGGCTGTTGAATTCACCATGTGTTTAATGGGCTCGTTTTAAGACACGTTTTCGTGTCAGCAGCTTTTCATTCAACCTTTTAGTGTCATCCATCATGTCGGACACCTAAAACAAACAAAAAGGGAAAACGAATGACAGCCATTGCTTTTTGTTAGAATGTCTTTTCACCAAAACGTGCACTTCAATAACTTGCTGTCATTTCATAGAATGCTTCGCGTTTGAATGTCGTCTGCTTTCAAGATTAACTCCTGAAGAACTGCAAAGCCGCGTCGGAGATGAGTTTGAAAGGGCTTTATGGTAAAAATATGTTTGAGAAATTCGATGATGAGCCGGCTTGGGGAACCCGCATTCATTTTCCGCACTCTGCTGTCATCAGCGCAGGCTACCTTCCGCGCTTTCTCAACAGCTTGTGCGAGAACAAGTTTTTTTTGCTCTGGCAGGGCAAGAGCGGGCTTGTCAAAATGAGTATCCTGACCGCGAAAAAAAAGAACGACCTCATTGCCAAATTAGGCGGGCAGTATACGTTCGCCTTCGGAAACATAATTTTCGCCTGATGAGGTAGTGATATCTCCAGCCATTAACTGAACGCCACAGGAGGATACGGAAGACGGCTGTAAGTGCTATGTTTAATTTTAGAGGCTACATCCCCTAATGCGGAGACAACGCATTCGACGATGCAGAGGTGTACGGGTGAGGCTTTGCTGGAATAGATCCTTTTTTTTCTTCACTTTTGCTGCCAACGGCTCCGGAAACATCGTAGTTTTATTTATGCGTGTCATGCGCATCAGGGGCATATAGGTTGAACAGTGACTGATATTTGTTCCATGTCAATGCGAAGGTATTTCTGCTAATAATTATTGCAATACAGCAAATGTTAAGGTCTCGTTTGCTTGAGATTATTGACTCGGTGAAAATGTGCTTGTACTCAAATTCGAGTAAAGGAAAAATGCTCTGCCAAGATTGTAAAGAATATTTTTATGTCGAAGGAAAATGGTGTTGTATCTTTTTTTTTTCAGCAAAACTGAACTCCAGGTTAGGCCTGTGTTAAAAAAATGATTTCGAATCTTCGAAGTGTGTAAGCTATAAATATAGTATTTACAATATTTCTTGTGAGTTCTGGCTTGCCAGGTATATGACTACCTTTTAAGAGGCACGTTAGCTCTCTTACGAGATCATTACACTCTCCTCAGAGAGTCATGGCACCAAAAAAGATTAAGCGTAGCTCTTTTGAGAAAATCATATACGATAAAAGTGCGCCCTCACCAAAAATATTAATGCCGTTTCTTCATTTAAAAGCAGCACTGTTAAAGCCGAGTGTAACGTGTAGTTCGTGGACTGTGAAAATCTTGTTCTTGTTCTTGTTCACCTATTGACGATGGCGCATAAGCACTCTGGGGGATTGGCCAGTAATCGAGTGGTTTTAGAAATTATTGATCAGTCGGTGGGTATGCGCCACCACAAAAGTTTGACAAGCCCCACTATAGAGTAGAGTGATTTATGGAAAGTATATGAACATCAGAAAAGCGCGACCATGACCTTACTAGGGCTGTGGAAGTCGTGCTTAGGAGGATTTGGGCAGGGGTGGCCCTTACAACGGCTGTTAAATCATCATGGAACTGGTAGCGTTCACCAGTTGGTGATGCGCGCCCGCATTGTACCACTCCAGTGATACAGGCAGATGCATACCACCTTATATGAACACGCCAAGGGTGCCAGTCGGAACGCCCTCGTCATCTCCTACAAGCTCACCTTCGCTACAGTACCACAATTAGTTCCGAACGCTGGATACATGCCAACACGTTCCTCAAGACACTACATCGTTTCACACAGAACACCAGCTTAGCGAGGCATGCATTTATTACAAATACACGCACAAAATGTTATCTCTTAAGGGCAAGTGTATGTCTAAAAAAATGACAGCATACCCACGGAGTAAATGATGGATAGTGGGGCGAAGCATCCCCCCGTCCATTCGTTCTTGCTTCCTTCCATCCATGCGTGCGTCTGTGTGGCCGCCCATGCGAACATATGCCCGTCCGTGCGTGCACCTGTTCGTGCGTCCGCACGTTCATCTGTGCGTCCGTCCATGCTTTCGTCCATGCATCCGCTTCTGCGTCCGTCCATGCGTCCATCCGTACATGCAGCCATCGGTGCGCCCGTCCATACATCTGTCTGTGTGTCCGTTCGTCCACCTATTCTACCCTCCAGGTACCACCATATCGCATCTTTTTATCGTATATTCCTCGTATAGAAGCACCGCCATCCAGCGGACATTCCAAGGACTGAACGAGAGGAGGCACATGCACACTTTCTTACGGCTTGCGCTTCGTGTCTACTTCCCACCTTTAACCCCCTCGAGTTCATGGTATATACTAGTTCACTGTATTCATGGCACTGCGGCCCAACGCTCGCTAAACCTTTCTAAAACCTTGGAGGTTACGCCCAGCGAGTAGAACGTAGCAAAACTTTGTTGTCTTCTGTGCGTTGTTGAACAATAAAAAAATTTGCAGCGTGCGCGTCAAATAAAAGCCGAATTCTCCTGTCTCTCATTCCCCATTAGAAGCCATTGGCATGTACATTGAGCATTATCATTCATTGTTCAACAACGCACAGAAGAAATCTCTAACTGGCACCACCTTGGAGGTCAAAATGTTATACTTGTTACACATTACTACAACGGCTACGAAGGATGAATGGGTGCTGCTATAAGAAGCTTCACCCCCAAAAAATAAAGTGAAGCACGGTATGATGAAGTAGGGACGAGCGCTGCCGAGCGAACTTAGACTTCCAGTACTGCCGACTTTATTCTTCAAGCTCCCTAATTTCTCGAACAGACAACAGGAGAAACAGGTGGTTCAGACGTCGAAATAAAAGTAACCTAAAACCAGTCCACTTTAGATGCTAGAAGTTCCCTCTACTTGCTCTGTTATAAACCCTTGTTTTGTTTTCTCCCCTTTTACGAAAAAAGTGAAGGTGGCTGGAGCTTCGTGTCAACGTTCAGTCACAAGCCATGGTCAGCACAACGCTCAATAATTAAGCCCTCTCCATTCCCCTAATATTTCCTTTATTGTTTAATAAAGGCCGAAAATATATCAAGCTAGAGCACGAGTAATCACAAATAAAAAAATAAAGCGTAAGTTTCCTAAAGTGGCATTTCATGAGTCTTGGGCTTTTTCTCCTGGGAAACCAGTGACGCTATGAATAATAATCTCTTTGTAATCATTTATCCTGTCAGAAGTAGGCTCATGTATATAAAATGGCGTAAAGGTGACTCGCCAGTGCTCATGTTTGGTAAACTTTGTATTTCACTATCACCGAAAAAAAATTGAAGTAAGAAAATGCCTAGTTTCGCACTACTCTATTATTATGTCATAAGGCGAACACTGAGATGATGCCATCACACAAACGTGCAACAAACATTAGCTAGGTTTATTTTGTCAGATTTATAATTGATGCAAAAGGCTCAATTTTTTAGGCTTACTTTCTGAAATTCGCGAATTTTAGGACACAATTGGAGAATACGTTGGGAAAAACTCTGTAGCTTAGAAATAAATAAAAGCATAACAACACTCAGTGACATTAGGTAATCTGGTGTGCTGTTGCTTGTTCAGTTAGGCAACACTTGCGCACGAAATGTTGCCCTGCTCGACAGGCCACCATCTGGCGAGTGGGAATTCCACTAAGTTCAACAAAAACAACGTAGTAGATGAACAAAAAGAGGGTAGGGGGAGAGGGGAAGCATCACACGTGCAAATCGGCGACTGTCGATGACACGGAACTACTCAGATCTGGCGTTTTGTTTGATATGTGGGGTTTAACGTCCCCCAAAAAAACATATCATTGTGAGAGACGCTGTAGTGGAGGGCTCCGGAAATTTTGACCACCTGGGGTTCTTTAACTTGCCCGCGTTTCAATCCGTATAGGAATACGACTGTGGCTTTGAGATTCGCAATTTCTGGAAGATTTCATCGATCACCCACAGCTAGACCTCACATTCCTCCACGATATGTGGTGAAAGAGTAGACATGCAGTTGTTTTCACGAATGTATAGCCGGTATCGAAAGGTTAGGGACACTAGTCTGCATTTTTTTTTCAAGATTTCCAGCAATTTGTGACTGCCTTCAGTCGAACTGCGAAGTACATTCTAGCATTGTGTGAAGCATGCTGCACGAGCGCCGATACCAGGATACAGTAGTTCTTAATATGCGCGAGAAGCAACGAGGTCAACGACACGACGACGAGCGTAGAACCGGCTTTCTAAACGCATCATCGCACGAATAAGTTAGAGTTTGCATACGCATATCTGTGTATATCCGATGGCCATCCCGCATGAGTTTGCTCTCGGCGATGCCACAATCGTGTACAATGTCTCTTTCCTTCTCGCCTACAGAATCGCAGAAAGGTGGGCGAGCTGGTTTGGGTACGTAACTAAGTGAAAGAGGAGCAGCGCTTGTCCTCTGTTCACCTCGTTCTTTGCAGTCGTTCCAGCGCTACCCATTTTAACTTGTCGCCTACATTTGGCATTACCACATCCACGCGATACTATTAAATACTGAGAAGGTACTCATGTTGTTGAAGCACTTGGCCAGAAATTGAATTAAAGGCTGCCTTCCGAAGAATCGCGAATATTAAGCTTTCTCTTTATTTTTTGTGGTCTCTAAACTTTTTACGCATACGTTAGGAGCAACGTATTGCTAATATGGACCTAGTACAATCCTGAAGCATGCCCACGCACTGGTGCGTCAGGCCCACGCGCTGCATCCTACACTGTGTGAAAACCGACTACACTACGAGAATAAAGTGCGAGAGCTTGTTCAGTGGCGAGTGAGTCTGCGTGGGTGCGCAACCTTCTGGTTCGAATAAAGCGAGTGGGCTTAAGCAGCACAGGACAACCTGTTGGTTGAAGCTACACCACGAGTTAGGTGTTTTTGACTTTTTTTTTTCAGACAAGAGTGCAAGAGGAATTCGACGTTTTCTTGTTACGAGATTGCTGCCTGTTGCACCCACGCAAAGCAGCGAATACACTACACGTTGGCGACGATTCCCGTTGCAAGTTTAAACTATAGAGCAGTTGATATTTTTACAATTGCCGTGCCGTGAAACACTGGTACAGAGGAAATAGAAAAACAACATACACGAAAGAACAGCGTTATCATGAACCCGAATGCGCACTCCGACAACGCCGAGAACTCGTACTTTCGGTTTAGCAAAGATGTGTTCACCCTGTTTCCAACAAAGAGTGTACATGATAAGATGCACAAAGCAGCCCCACTGGTAATGCAAATTTGCGATATTCTTTTGATTGGTGTCAGTTGAGCCGATCTTTATAACAGAAATACACTTTCTTTGTGTGCACAACGTTTCGGAAAAGAAAGATAGTACATAGCTCACTGTGTCTGTCTGACTTCTTTTTCGAAACATTGTGTGCACGTGCCCACAAGCAAAGTATATTTCTCTTATAATGCAATACCAACCAGTCCAATTAGTTACTCTGTCAAGCCCCTCGTGATTAAAAAAGGAAAAAAAAAAACAATAGGCACGCGAAACGGAGGCTTGACAAACAGCCTGCAGCCCCAGCTTTCAAGCATTGTCGAATAATTGTAGAAACCTAAACTGAAAGGAACTATCCAATTGTGCGGCTCTTTAAAAAAAAAAAACACGCATCTCCACAGTGCGAATTATGACTATAGTGGGCGAAGCGAGGCCCTATAAGCTCCAATAATGTCTACGTTGAAGTCGCCGACTAGTATAAATAGTTTATGCTTGTAGGTGTTTTATATTGGTCTGTCACAATTATGACTAATATTAGTATATTGTGAAACCGCCTTTGTGTCTCACATATTTTTCGACTATACCGTGCGTTATCCGTATACGTTTTCCTGTATAACGTATCCATGACCATGGACACTAGACAAGCCTTCACATTAAGGTAATTAGCCCCTAAAATACTTCCCTTCTAATCAAACTTTTAGGCCATCGACCTCAACTGACGTCCCGTCTCTCACGATGCGGGAAGGGAACGCGAACGTCTTTAATGCGTCTCTATTTGTCTTCGCATAACGGGCAAGTTCAAGCACTAACTAGTCGGGATGTACTTTGCGCTAATTATGAGCGCGCTATACCTACTTTTGGTGTATCAGTTCTTCCAATCATGGTAACCCTACGGTACACAAGTCAGCGCAGCAAATTATCTAACCCGATAACGTAACTTATGTATATGCTGCTGTTTACACATCAAAATGTGGAGGAACTTATCGCTTTTTATAGGTCGCATGATTTATCTTCCCTCGAAATATTTTGCATTCACATAACTGCAACAACAACAACTGAAATAACTGCTATACTTGCGGAAACGCTATTATACTGGCCATTTTGCAAAGAAAGATTTAGCGCGACTTGGTAATACCTCGAAACACTCGCACAATCACACACGCGTCCAAAGAAGAAACGCACCACACAGAGCGCTTACACACAGTGGTTATAACCACACACAGTTGCATTTCTTAAGTAGAAACATGTGTGATTGTGTGAGCGTTTTGAGGGATTGATTTGATTGATTGATTGATTGATTGATTGGTATGTGGGGTTTAACGTCCCAAAACCACCATAAGATTATGAGAGACGCCGTAGTGGAGGGCTCCGGAAATTTCGACCACCTGGGATTCTTTAACGTGCACCCAAATCTGAGCACATGGACCTACAACATTTCTGCCTCCATTGGAAATGCAGCCACCGCAGCCGGGATTCGATCCCGCGACCTGCGGGTCAGCAGCCGAGTACCTTAGCCACTAGACCACCATGGCGGGGCTGGAGGGATTACAAGGTTGCGCTAAATTCCTGACAATATTGCGTTACAACTAGCCCAACAACGCCTTTCATTGTGCTGTTATAGTTTGCTATACCCTTTTTTCTATCTAATTTCTCCTACTCGTCCCTATTCCCACAATATGACTTGTTTTTCTCATCTGGGATAATTAATAGCAACAAATGGCCGTAGCATTTGGTCCCGAAGCAAATTACATGAGGAAAGGACAGGGGTGTGTTGGCGCCAACATGATTGTTTATCCCCGAGAAGAAAGGTTTCGAGTGCGAAGAAACTGCAGGGGAAGGTAGAAAAGACCAGAATAGCAGAATGTCCCAGACAAAATGCCAGACTTGATCCTTTATTATCCATTAATCTTATCTTAACCTTATGGCCTCTGCCACAGCGCGATTCTTATGAAGAGCAAAGATAGGTGGTAGGGCACTAACTCACGTGAGATTTCTGAGTCTACGTGTCCACGCTCGGTTGCCTTGTACTACCGGTTTCCATTAGTAGGACAAACAAATGAGATAGAAAAAATGGAGAGCAAACTTTTCCTTCTCTGCTACTAGCAGCTGGATTGCTTATTTGTTACAATTCCACTAGTGTTTATATGTCACTATTCAAGCTTGCCTAGCAGTTTTTTTTTAACAGCGGTGCAGTTCTAGACTTAGGCCTGGTGGCAGACGGATGTCCACGTCACATTACACGCTCCGGTAAGTATTAAGTATAAAATACAGCCACAGCTGACCTAACTGTCTCCATCGCAGACCAAGTGGTAGCCACAGAGTGAGACGGGGAATGGCTGAATCGATCGTGGATAGGACCCAAAATCAGTGCAGCAAGGGGGAGCGTGTAGATGATATGATATGTGGGGTTTAACGTCCCAAAACCACCATATGATTATCAGAGACGCCATAGTGGAGGGCTCCGGAAATTTTCACCACCTGGGGTTCTTTAACGTGCCCCCAAGTCTGAGCACACGGGCCTAAAACATTTCCGCTTTCATCGGAAATGCAGCCGCCGCAGCCGGGATCCGAACCCGCGACCTGCGGGTCAGCAGCCGAGTACCTTATCTACTAGACCACTGCGGTGAGGGGGGAGTGTGTAGAGGCTTCGGCACGTCCTTTTCTCGGTAGATAAACTGCCAAACATCTCCGGTGCATACCCACATGCCACAACTTGTGTTATACGAGTATATGTTACACTGCCTGGAGGAAAGGATTTGACGTTGTTTGCGATGGGATTTTCACGTTATTCATGTCATGACCAGACAGTCACGTTCGTCAAACTTTCTTGCCCTTCCCTACTAATTTTGGTCCACCCCAAGTTAAGCAGGTGATCACGATAGCACATAGATGTAGCATGACAAACAAACAAACAAACAAACAAAAACAGACACACAGACAGAGAGACAGATAAATAGATAAATAAATAGATAGATAGATAGATAGATAGATAGATAGATAGATAGACAGATAGATAGATAGATAGATAGATAGATAGATAGATAGATAGATAGATAGATAGATAGATACTAAATGTGTCCACTGCATGCAAAGAAACGCTTCACATTTAAAATTTACTGCCTGAAGTGTTATTCGGGCCAGTTTATCTCTCTCCAACGAGGTTACTGTTTCTTTATCACAAAACACTCTCGTCTTCTATTTCGAATACTTTCATAGTGCAAAGCAAGCACATGCCTCCGTTCACCGAGATCTCCCGTGATATGTCTGCAGCGTCTCCTATGAACCCGAGGTCATGACGATGAATATTCGACTTCAATTACTGCACGCAGCTCCTGAACAAGTTTTAATTTTCTAATCTATCTGTATGTCCTAAAAAGCTGCTGTAACTCGACCGTAGCAACGCCTGGCCTAGCTATTGTAAAGCGAAACACAACTGATATATACTGGTGACGTCATAAGCTATATATATACATCGTGCACCTTTGATCAATACTCGAGCGCTGAACGACTCAAACGCCAGCGCCTCTGTTGCTTCATCTGTACGCTTCCCGGCGTGCTCCCCAGTGCGCCACCTGTTACACTAGCAATTGATTAGAAACGTCACCGAAAGGTTTTCCTCTCCTGCACCTCACCCATCTGCACATCCTATCGATTTCGTAACTCGTTTTATTATAGCTTCATGAGTACTTTTGTGTATTGAACCTATACCAGCGAATGTACTTGCTGGCTTCCTACAGGCAGAGAATTCCCCCTGTGGCCGCACTTCCCTCCTTTTTTCCGACGGTCGATTCCGTTTAGGCAAAGAACCAGGAGCCGCAGCGGAAACCGATGCTCATATATGTAGGTCCAGCGCCGCCTCTCCTACATCGTCGCCTTTCTCTAGATTGTCAGTATTACGGACACCGCCACTGCTCGGAGTCAGCTTTTCGACCAGGTTCCACTCAGAAAAAGGCGTGTCTCCTTCTTTACCTCCTTTGCCTTCTTTATGACTCTCTATATATATTTGCTAGCGCCTTTTTTGCGATTCCTTATGAGTACAGAGTATCCGGTTGCTTACTTACCCAACAAAAAAGATTATAAAAACCAAGCATAGGGATTAGTACCCATTACTTTAAATGAAGTATGTAGACATATAAAAACAGGCGACGAAAACATTGGGAAGATTCCACCGATTGTGGGAATTGCTACTAAGCGAAGCAGTGAGCGAGCAGCTGTCTGTTATGTTTTTTTCTTGCTTGAAGTCAAACGTGACGAGGTAATTCGACATCTTTGCGTAACTTGAGTAGGTGTGCACATACCGTAGGTTGACCCCGCACGTGGACAACGCTGGCGCGTAAAGGGTATCTAATGATCTGACAAAGGCGGCGCTTGCGCTTCAGCATGGACGTGAGCTTTATCGCCTCGAAATATGCACTATGGTGCGATGATGCACCTATGTGTGCTTGGAGAAATTTATCTGATCAGGATTGATTGTGACTTTAAGGCTGCCCTTGATGACTTGGCGCTAAAAAAACGTGTGTTACGTGAATGACTGCCTCGTCCTTAGTGAGGCCAATGAATGTGTTAGCGCAAGAGTTCATGTGCTTAAATGACTTAAAGAAAAAGATACTGGTTATTGAAGGGTTCAGTGAGAACTCATGTAGTTCTTGGACCGAAGCATTTCTCACTTCTATTGGACTCATTAAAAAGCCCGATTAGGCCTCCTATAAATTTCCGTTGAACCCCCCTCTTAGTTTGGAACAAAATAGCTTTGTTATGTTTCGATTCAGCTCTGCGCCGATACCGCCCTCACACGATTTCTCGCTTACAAACAACTGATTGATATTGAATGATATGTGGGATTTAACGTCCCAAAACCACCATATGATTATGAAAGACGCCGTAGTGGAGGGCTCCGGAAATTTCGACCACCTGGGGTTCTTTAACGTGCACCCAAATCTGAGCACATGGGCCTACAACATTTCCGCCTCCATCGAAAATTCAGCCGCCGCAGCCGAGATTTGATCCCGCTTACAAACAACTACAGCTTGAAGGAACCAATAACTTATCAGAACGTGTCATTAGATCCTGATTCCATAAAACATTGTGACAGAACCCATCAGCTTTTCAGCGTTGTGAGTAGGATTTCTATTTTTAATCTGTGTGTAAAAATAACGCAAACAGGTATGTCACGCAGCCGAGCGGAAGAGCCTTGAAGCTGTATTATGAAGTTTATCACTTCGCTATAAATTGTCACCTAGTGTGATCCTGTTATGCGTGCCATAATCAGTCCTTATTGGTCTTCTTCATGAGCAGCAGCAACCTGGCTACGTCCACTGCAGGACAAACCCTTCTCCCACGTTGCACCAATCAACCTGGTCTCGTGCTTTCTGCTGCCACGTTAATCCTGCACCCTTCTTAATCTCATCTGTCCACCCAATTTCCTGTCTCCCCCTCACGTGTTTGCCTTCTCTTGTAATTCAGTCCGTTACCCTAAATAAACAGTGGTTATCCTGCCTACGCGTTACGTGTCCAGACCCATGTCCATTTAATCTTCTTCCTTTCAACACTGGTGTCCTTAGCAGCGGTCTGCTCCATGACCAACTCCGCTCTTTTCCTGTGTCTTAAAGAGGCCCTGCAACAATATTTGAGTATATGGTCGGAAAACGCTGCCCATTGGTAGCTGAGGCTCCCGAGAGTTCGCTAGCTAAATATTATAGCGCAACACGTGGCCTGGAATTCCCAATACACCCTCAAAGTAAGCTTAAAGTTGCTTTCTCTTCTCTCGAAAAATGACCGAGCAAGCTCAAAACTATCACGTTCCAGCCATTGTATCAGTCATTGACTGATTTGAGCATGGCGCACTTGGCCGTTACTGGGCCCGCCACGGGAGGTTACGACCTGTCCATGTGTGATTCAACTGAAAATTTGCATGGTCTTGTCCTGCCGGTGCTAGGCCACAGTTAACACCCTTGTGTAGCTTTTCATCTTTCACTATTGCGGCAAGCCTCCTCGGTATGAGCATACAATGAGTCTGAGCCCTTCGCGGTGTAGTCTCTTGGGCCTGGGTTAATGCTTCATCTGGAGGTGGATAAAGCGTTCTCTGTTCTCGGTGCCGACTGAGGCGACCTTCATAGCTGAGCGCCAGGTCATTCGGATTTGGTTCCTGGGACTGAACCACTGCCCGGTTTATGTTCCCTCGGGCTGTCTGTTGAGCGACCCCATTTCTCGGGTTCCCTCTGTGGCCAGGAACCCAAATATAGGTTGCCCCAACAAGCCTCCACCCGAGGAGTTCCTGCAGCCATCTTCCTCACCGGAAGCTTGAGAGAGGTCCTTAAGGAACCCGAATTTGCATGTACAGGCCAAGCTGGCGGACTGACCTGCTAGTGTTGCGGCCCCTTGGGCCCCAACCTAGCCCCCGTCAAACTTGGTTTCTCCGGTTTCCCCTCCGCTTTCTGAATAGTAAAGTTTATTGCTCCTCCCAAAAATTCGTGTATTTGAAAGCGTATTTTCTTTCTCCGCGTGACGTATTTTCTTTGCCCGTGCCATCCCTCTCTGCTTAGCTTCCAGTGCTTTCGTTGCGATGACAGAAGAGATAATGCAGTTGCAGCGTGCGACAAATTCTTTGTTACTCCTCGCATATCGGATGGACTCTAAAAATACCTGAAGCAGTGTAGGCCACAAGCTCCTTTTCTGAATCGATTCCATAGCTATTTGGAAACGTGTTGCAGGGCCCATTAAACTTACGCCTATCATTAAGACACAGTTACACCTAAAAGTCAGAGTATGTGTAATATCATCCAGCCTCACTAAATTTTGCGCTGCTGACGAGGTGAATGAGCTGACGATAAGAAGCGGCGCTGGATCCACGGCCGACAATGGCAAATATCAAGCCACATTGCATGCGCGCGAAGTACGTGCATGTGCAGTAAATCAATGCGCTCGAACACAACCTGCTGTCGTGCTCCCTGCTTGCAACATGTGTTGTCTCCTGCGTATAGGTCTTCATATTCCATGCAGATAAAAACATCGTTATTACAAATGTTCGCAGAATTTTTCTTCGTAACATTCTGGGATTAGACACTCTGGCTGGTGAGTTGTCCGCGGGGAGGAAAATATCTACCGCAAAATTAGTTGACGGTCTCTTTAAGCTACATTTCAGAATACATTCTCCGTTATCCTAAATACCTTAGTATATCACGCCTAATTTAATCTCGGTCAGAGTGGCCGTGTTTCGGTGGAACCACGATGAGCAAATTCCTGTGGGCCGTACATTGAGTGCACTTGATAGATGACACTCACGGGTGATCACAATCTATTTTGGTGCCATACAATGACATGCCTCATATGACCTACAGTGTGAAACTCTGGGGCTGTAATCCCGAACTCTTACACACCGTATAAAGTAAAATTAGGGAAACCCGGCCCCCACAGTAAAAAAAAAAAACTGAGAGAAACTGCTCGCACTATGATTTTGAAGAAAGTGGGCACTCATGTTACTTTACAATTGTTGAAAAAATTCATGAACCAAAGCAAGCCACTTCTGCTAGAAAGTAAAGTGACAGATGTGAATGGACTTGTCAGCCCTGCATGCGCACGAGCTCCAACTGAGGGGCCAGTTCACGTGACGGAGGAAAAAAATCGCAGCATATCCACGGTGTGAATGAGTCGGGGAAACTCTGGAGGTACTACATCGGTAAACCATGAATCCTCCGTAAATCTCGCCCAGCCGATCATCATGTAGAGAGGTGACAGACACTGTATATGTACACCGTAATGTTTTATTATTCGTTAATGGTCGTGGAGCCGTGGTTTCAGTTTTATTCGTAAATCGTGAGGCGTTGCTTTTCGTTTTCGTACATGGTCGGTGAGCAGTGATTTTTCCGTTTTTTTTTTACATTGTCGCGAGCCATAGTTTTCGATCCTCCATCGTTACAGTGGCTTTAAGGTCGGCAAAATGAAGGGAAAGTGGTTCCTGGAAGGGTTGTAGTAGAAAGTTTGCAAATAAAAAGTCTTGACGGCGAGCACGCACTGGGGTTGTTTTCCGGGCCCTCCGCTCCGCCACCTTGTTTTCTTCATTCATACTTCAAGCGCGCAGACCCCCGGCAAAAGAGCAAGCACGCCAAGAGAGGACTAACTTTATAGCTCTGGCCCCTAGCATTCTCCCATCACACTAGCGCGCATCTAAACACGCGTCTCCAACGCAGCAAGCGCCCCAAACGCTATCTAGTGCGCAATGCGCGTGCTAGGGATCGCTACGACAGGCTACTATGAGGGACAAGCCTACACCCCAAGAAGCTTCGCCCCTTAAAGTGAGGTTTGCGGCCAGTGGCTCGTGGTATCGAGTGACGTCACCTTTGCCCTCTTTCGTACCAGTTCACTCTATCTGTTACGCCGACAATGTTAACGCGAACGATACAGCGCTGAACGCAGGAACGGGTACCTAACAAGTGCTCTAGAGCTGCACTCTGAAACATGAATAATGGTGTCCCATTAGTGCTCTTTTTCTGATTCACTCTGATGTGATTACGTGTGCCTAAACCTTTACAACAGTGTGCGCAGCCACGTTAACTCTTACTACTGACCACATAAACCGTGCTCGCTACCAAAGACAAACCAGGGGTGATCTGGAATTCGTTAAAACTCGCATAGGCGAAAATATCTCAATAAAAAGAAGAAAACATTTACGGAGTAGAAGTAGTGGAAATAAGAGGAGCGGGAGAAGGGTGCAGCAGCGTTCGCAACGGTTACCCTCTGGTCCTCAGCATTCAAGTCACGCCAGGCACGGGCGCTTAAGTGCACGCTAGAGCACGTAGGTGGCAGCACGATAGTCAGTCTCTGTCTTACGCACTGAACACAGTGATTTGGCTTTCCAGGGGAGCACAGACGGAGCGTGACGCGCATCACCAAGCTGTCCGTACTATGATAGGAGAATGAAAGTAGGTCAGGAGATTTGTGGAACCTTGTTGCATCGTTGAGTTTCTTTTGAAGTTGTGATGCTCTTTCGCGAAACAACGTGAAGAACGCAAGCAAATTCATCGGTTGGTTTCACCGTTTGAAATAAAAAAAGAAAAATAGGTTTAACAAGCGTGACAAGTGTTAAGTTGGTATAGCGGCTCTAAATGGGTTCCTTACGGAAGGCAAATAAGGAGAAAAAGACAAGCTTAGTTTTTGCTTCCTGTTTGTGTGTGTCTTTTCTCGCCGCAGCAGTTCGGTGCTTAAGCTTTCACACAGATAAGTTCGAGAGCGTGAGTTTGATTCCTGGACATGGTCGTCAAAGCAAGGACAATGATGGTCAATGAGTGCTGTATGCAAAGAATACCCATAAACTCCAATTTCGGTGCTCATCAAAAATGGCTCCAGGTGTTAGACATTAAGTCGGAAGTTTCCACTACGTGTCGTGACTCATCATCACACCGTGGATAAGACACATAATATACCCCGCAATAATAATTACTATTTGTTTGATGCCACAGACATTCGCATGTTTTCTCTAGAAGATCGGCAGCTTGAAAAGGTCCGGCCCTACACAGGGGTGGTAGAAAAACAAAAAATCCTCACCAGCTCAGTTTTCACACGTTTTATGTTATTTCGCTGTGAGCCAAAATATTATTTCACTTTGAACGCTGCTGAACAGCACTATATGTTTGAACAGAAAGAACAGTGTGGAAATTGGCTAAAATCAATATTAGTCAATTCACACACTGTATACTTCAAGAATTTTTTTTCATGAATTGGAAAACCTCAAGGGCAAGACTTGTGACTATGTTGCCGGCAACAGATTGGCTCTTTTCTCCTATCGGATGACTGCCCGGTGTCACATCGATTTATTGCTTCCGGCTACTTTAGAATAAACACAAAATTTGCCTATGTATAATACCCTGAAAGGAGACAAGATACTTGATTATTTATGAATGTACAATGCTCGTACGCACTTTCCCTCCGTTTCTTTTAATCCCTCTTGCTGGCGAGCAAAGGCCTGCGAGTCTGACATGAAATTTCGTGGCAAACAAATGTGCACAAAGAAACACGCACAAGAAACGCACGTACGTTTCCACGTGTGCTATTTGCAAATGCGCTGAAAGCTCACGCGAACCGTTCTCTGTACTAGCCTTCTTGAAACACCACGCCGCCAGGAACGTACCTGCGGGGAACAAAGGAATAGCAAACGTTTGGCTGCAGAGGTTCCTTTCAGGGCCGTCCAATGACTCTACGTTTTGCATTTCAACATACCGCACCTCTGCGTGGCTGCATGAATCAGAAAAAAAAAATCGAGACAGCTATATAAGATGAAAAAAGCAAAACAGAAAAAAACTGTATAGTGGGTCATCGTCAAAGTCTCAGGGTCTTTTTTTTTTTCCTTCGCCAGGCCCGTGCTAAATTTACGAAACCTTTCACTGTACTCACTATTTACTTTTCGTCTTTCTCTTGCCTCCGCAAATCGTCTACGCCTTTAGGGTGTTCAGAATGTGTGACACAGGTGCGCTATTATGGCCACGAATGGACGTCAGAATATGCTGAGTGCTGGGAAGGCTGGCAGAATGTGAATTTGGACGGTGCACGAAGTAATAAGGCACGTGGTGAGCGTTGTTATCGCAAGGGAAACAAAAAATCGGGAAGCCAGCGAAAAAAATAGAGTGGGGGGGGGGGGACACGAGCGCATGAGGGCTGAAAGAAAAGTGCTGTTGCTCAAGAAAGATCGAAGAATTATGGATAAACATAATGCGTGCTGGTACGTGAAAAAAAAAGATTACTACGTGTCTCAATGTGATTAGTAATTCTTAACAGTAACTAGCTCAAACACTTCCTTATGCAAGTTGGCGAATGTTTCCTATTTTTCTGGTCGCTTTTATTAGCACCGCTTAGGAACGGCAAAAGTACGTGTGGGGTACAACAATAGTAGGGGAACTCTACCGCCAATGAACTGCAGCAAACACGGAGAAGGAGCTTTCCAAGAGCTTGTTTACACTTCGTGCACGCAAAGACGCCGCTGCAATCACCGGTCAGGTTGATCGATGCTGACACATCCTCTTTGGGCAATCATTGGATTTTCGGCCCAAGTAGATCACCAAGCTCCGGAACAACAATACAGCGAGGGTAAGTACACAGAGCAGGACTAGGCTGAGCTGGATGGAACACGATTGGAAGGTGGCTTGGCGTGAGTTCCAATCAGAGGGATGTGTGTTAGTGAATTGGGCAGGTAAGGAGCTCAAGAAACGGGAGCACTTATCGCGACCTAATCTCACTGCTACGTATTGAGAAAAAGGGCGAGACAGACAAAAATAATAAATCTATATGAAGCAATGTACATTTCTTCAAACGCACACAGGCAGGGACATAGAAAGGAGAATCATAGAACATAGAATGGACTCAAGGTTCACGGACCATATGCAATATTGTCGTTTGGTGGAGCAGTACACAAACTTGAACTTCCTGGTACCAGACGTCGGAAGAATAGCGCCAACTTCAGGAAAGGGACTCAACATAGTAGTCGTGTAGAGTAACGACTACCAGCAAGGGTATTTTACTCGGTGATTATTGGCACATGAGTTTTGAAGTGCTGCCTTTCAAGTAGCCGTAGCATTAAATTGAATGGTCATATCGGCGTACTTTTAATGAGCTGCAAAGCTTCAAGTACAGTAGTGCGTAGCTCGTGGTCTGGCTGTGCGACGCGAATCGCCGGGAAAATCAACACGAATTAGCAAATTATTAGATAAATTTTCCTTTCTTGACTCTTCCGCCTCCTTGCGGCTTTTACAGAACAGATTTGCAATATTCACAGCAGTTTTTTAGGTAGCTGTGCTGATGCTCGTGGCTTTATGCACGTTCATTTCTAGAGTTTTTTGCTGCCTGTTCAGTGGACGACCACGCCACTTGTTCACTTACATTACAACCTAGACGAATGTTGGCAAATCTAGAATATGTTGGCATGTTCTTCATTCACTTGCTGAAAACAAATGTTCCCTATGGGGCGCGTCAATGCTTCCCGACGAATAACAGTATCAGTTTCGCACGTCTGGTCAGGTATGGCTGAAACAGCAATATTTTTATTTCATCTTTTAAAGCTGGAAATCATAGATGTCTCATATCAAACGTGAAAAGTTACCGTTGTCCCACGTCTGTATCCCATGTTGATGGCGTCAACACTATGAGTACAAAAAATAATCAAGCGGTGCCGTCATCATAACATCACAGACCACGAAAATTCTGAACGTGAGCAGTACCTCACTCTGAAGTCACATGACGTGACGTCACACAGTGACATCATTACGTGATTTCATTGCTTGGTCGTCGGTGGGCCGATCCCATAGGCAGTAAATAAGGTGAGGTATATAAAGCTGACACAGCCCCAATTCTGGCAGCATTGCAAAACTATGTTAGCTGTAGATAGCTTTCAGAGCATGCAAAGGAGGTTCAATACATCGATTTGGATGCATGAGAGACAGATGTACATAATATAAAAAAGAATGAAAAAAAAGAACAGAAAAAGAAAAAAACAAGAAAAAAGAAAAGAAGAAGAAAAGATGAATATTTGCAGATAGATAGATAGATAGATAGATAGATAGATAGATAGATAGATAGATAGATAGATAGATAGATAGATAGATCCAGAATTCCTTTTGTTGACTATCAGGAATGGTTGGTGTTTAATTCATTGTAGGCATTAACACTTCCCTAGTGCATGCTGTGATAGACCCAAAGAAGAAAGCGGGGTGACGCTATGAGCGTTCTTTAGCAAGCTGGCTAATATTTTTGAGGATTTCATAAACATTTTAGGTGAAATCATTAATGCCTATACAAATCAGCAGCGTCACGCGTCAGCGCCTTATGTTGGCGGTGTCCACACAAATGATGCGAAATGTATGGTGACGACATTGCACCACCACCTGAAGGAATTATGACCTCACAGATAGCCAAGTTCTGGGACGTCGTCATGACGTCACTGTGTGGGGACGCCCCGAAATGTGACATGGTGACGTCATGTCATAGTTGCATCGTCAAAAGCGGAGCGATATCGGAGGCAATGCGAAACTAGGTGCAGGGAGAAAGCTGAGAATGCCTCTGATCACGAAGGCCTTGCAAAATCACGTTGGTTGCAAGAAGGTTGCGGAAAGAAACGCCGGAAGTTTAATGCATCAATTTAGAAGAAAAAAAAAGACTCACTTTCGAGTCGACTGAGGCGGATGCATAAAGTTTGTCTAAAACGCCAAAAGAATATTAGGCCACAAAAGCAGATCAAGGATTCTTTATTAAGGCACCAGTCTCTTCGGGGGCGTGGGTTCGAGTCGCACCGCTGCCACACTATCATATTTAAGCCCCGCCGTGGTGGTCTAGTGGCTAAGGTACTCAGCTGCTGACCCGCAGGGCGCGGGTTCGAATCCCGGCTGCGGCGGCTGCATTTCCGATGAAGGCGGAAATGTTGTAGGCCCGTGTGCTCAGATTTGGGTGCACGTTAAAGAACCCCAGGTGGTCTAAATTTCCGGAGCCCTCCACTACGGCGTCTCTCATAATCATATAGTGGTTTTGGGACGTTAAACCCCACATATCAATCAATCAAGGATTCTTTATACAGGACACTTGCTGTTTTTTTTACTTAGCAGCTTGTTTTTGAGACGCGACAGCCTTTCAGCAGAAACAATACTATCCCGAAATTTTAGCGAGCATCACAAAGCGCTTCCGTACATCTTCCCTAGAATTACGACATACGTAAGGACGAAATTTCGACACACCTTTCACCCTTTTGGAATCGTCCAAACGCGCATTTCAACTTTTCTGCCTTGTATTTTCTGCGCTACTGAATTGCGTCGCGATGCGTCCCTGAACGTAGAGGTAGTAAAGCTTTGGAACCGTAGCATGCGGAAGAACACCACAATGTTGCGCAAACGGCTTCTGTAAAGCGAAAGTTTTACCACGAATGCTGGAACACGTGATTACGATTGCGCTGGCCGTAAGCACCAAGATATTTCACCAGCTCAAAGGAGGATGTCAGTAGGCACGTTGTAGGGGGGGGGGGGCTATTACGCCGGAACAAGATTTAACTTCACCAGGCGTAAAATGTACATGCCCATCATTGGCAGTTTCGTGAATTTTCACGGTTGTATATGTTGAAAGCATTAAAGCAGAACAGCAGTCCTAATGTGCAAAATTGCAATATTAGAAGCCAAGAAAAGAATAAATTTTCTTGCTTATTATGATGGCTTAGAAGATTGAGCACGCAAAACTGCTGTAGGCCCGTGTGCTCAGATTTAGGTGCACGTTAAAGAACCCCAGGTGGTTGAAATTTTCTGAACCCTCCTCTACGGCATCTCTCATAATCACATGGTGGTTGTGGGACGTTAAACCTCACATATTAATCAATCATATTTGAGCACATGCCCATCTTGTTGTGAACGAGAAGACCGAAGTTGATCTCTGAAACCTTAGTGACGCCATCAGATGCATTAAATTATATTGTATATGACTAGCTAGTTTGCAGTGCCTATAAATCAAGCCTATAAATAGCAGTGCCTATAAACCGCAGTGCTTATA
Organism: Rhipicephalus microplus; assembly: GCF_043290135.1. NCBI lineage: Eukaryota > Metazoa > Arthropoda > Arachnida > Ixodida > Ixodidae > Rhipicephalus > Rhipicephalus microplus. The sequence goes on along the minus strand of NC_134704.1, from coordinate 18,185,703 downwards.
AATCGCAGTGCCTATAAATCAGGATACAAAAGGAGACACGCAGACAAGCGCTGACTAGCAAGTTGCTATAGTTGCAAGTCACCGCTTGTGTGTGTTTTACTTTGTGTACCTGTGTGGAATATAGCGCTGTTCGTACTTAATTATGCCAAACCATCCAGCCTATAAGCTTCACTCTGCTAAGCATCATGTAAGCGACAGCAGGCTATCCTAGAAGCTTTATGCTTATCTCATTTTCTAGCTTTGTTCTTCAATAGGTTGTTTTTAAAATGCACGAGAGGAACATTCCAATCACAGCTGCATGACATTTGCTAAATGCATAAAACTAGCGCATCGATACATTGCCTAGTTGTTTGTACTCTAATTCCCAGCCAAAGCGTTTCTTTTGTGTGTTATTTGATTCATTTTTGTTGTCATTTTTGACCAAACTACTATATTAGAACTATACTGTTTATAATAATTTGTTCAACTTTAATTATACACACTTACAGCGTATTTTTTGCCCCCCCCCCCCCTTATGTAATGCCCTCGGGCCTTTAAGGATGCAATAAATGAAATGAAATGAAAGTCAATGCAGCTTTGCTCTGTAATTTTGTTTTCATGATATGGCGTTATTTGGCTGTGTGTGGGTTTTTACAGTGAAAGCTGTTATGAGATCACAACGCCGGCCCCGTGCACGCCGTTGTTGGCCGCCGCCGCCAATGTCCGTAATGAATATTGCACTAAATAAGAAAAAACACAGTAAAAAAACAATAAGGACACAATAAAATTTGAACCTGGGTTCACTGCGTACCAGCCCAGTGTGCTACCGCTGAGTCACGCTGGTTATTTTGTTTTTGTTTGCAAATTGGCCTTAGGCAGGCTTGATGTGGGGAAATGAACTGTGTTAATATGGGTAAAAAAGTGTTTTAGAACAGCAAAGGAACAACCAGGTGTCACATTATGTGAATTGTGCAACGAGTGGGTCGTCAAATGCTTCCACACTTTAAAAAAGCTTCATCGTGTTCACCTATTACCCAAGGCACTTACTCACTGTGGGGGATTGCGGGAATTACAAAAGCTTGTGGCATAATTCCTCACAGTCGTCAGCCACAGCACAGACAAAAAAAACCACAAAACTCCTTGCTTGTGTGCAATGGGTACCACGCTTCTCCGAGGAATAATGAAGGATGGCATAGTGAATGCCTTGTTTTCTACACATTGGTTCATTGGATAGAGTGGGTACCCTGCAAGTTTGCTTGCAAGGCAAAACACAAATGGCTGCTTGGCCGGCAGAAGGCTATCATTTTTCGACGACATTGACATCAAAACACGCAGATACGCAGTCAATTTTTTTAGTCTTTTTTTCTCTTTTGTAGCATATGTCTCCCTATTGTTTATTCCCTTTCCCCGATCGAGAGCAGCATGCCAGTCTGAGAACTAGATACGCTTTCTTTTCTTCGATTTATTCTTGCTCCTTTTGAAACCTTCTGGTTATAGATATATTGAATGAATGTTCAGATAGGCAGCCCTTCTTGTATGCCAGATAATATATGAGTGTTAACGGACGCCAATTTTCAGTTCTGTATTTACTGATTGTGGTTTTTTATTCTGTTGTGTTGTTTCGAGTAACTAGTGTACGTGCTTTTTAATCGCATGAATAAAACACGCTAAAACAAACATTTCTTTGGGTTTTTTTATTGATATAATATATAAGGAGATGTTAGCGCACAAGTCAGGCGCCGGCTACTCTTTAGCTCTTAGGTGAATGTTGAAGACATTTTTTAAGGAACAATAAAGAGCAGAACATGGAAAATAGAACACCATATGCAAAAGCACACTCATACGCACATGCCAAACAACACCAACACAATCATAAAAAATGTTCGAAAGTCATTGAGCTGTCTGTCCTCTGATGCAAAGTTTCCGAATAATCGAGCAAACATTGTAAATGTAATGAGATTTGACGCTTATGAATTAGACAGTTGAATATATGTAGGATAATAGTATATGGGGCTCGAAAGACGCACTGCGAAATGCCTGTTCCTGTTTCTCAAATGCGACCCAAGTCTGTTCTAATCAAAGCTGGCTGAGAGGAGTGGCGGCTAGTAGTAAAGCCCGCCTCTTCGAAACAATTATTGAGTGGGCTTCAGTGAAACGCGTTCCAGAGGCGGACTTGCCGCTAGCTAACTGTGCAGTCTATATAGGCGGCGTTTTTTAAATACTTGTCTCATTATACCATCACATCCACGCATGCCTTCGGTGCTCCGCGCATCCCGAAATCAATGAAGGCCCTGTTTTCGACACGTGAGGGGCGTGGCAGAGGATATAACCGAAGCGAGATTTCTATCGAAGTCCGCACTTTCCCGGACAGTGTTACGTGGTTGTGCTGCACCACGGTGCGGCTTACGTTCATTACACGGATGACCTACACCTTCGATAAATTCACCCGTGATGTTGAATCTAGCTGTTGTGAGTTTTAAAGGAAGAACAGATCAAACAAATCGAGAAAACGTACCGCGACTGCTCAACAGAAGTGCTGCTGGTTACAAAGTGCGCTGAGGACACATTAATCTCCCACCTACCCAATGACGCTGGAGGTGGCAACTGATTAGACAACGAAATTGTGAAGGCCTAAAGGCCTTCGTGCATTCACGGGATGATTTTCGCCAACTGACTTCATCTGCGCAGCTGTAGACAGTCATAGAGTATGCAAGAAAATTTCTTTTTTTATTTATAGCTTTTGCGTTTGTTAGAGCTGGTGGAAAACTGATGGGGAATTTTCACCTCGTTCATGTTTTTTCAACGGGAATATATTTGCATTGCGCTGCAAGCCCAAGAAACAAGGTATCTGGCACTATATACTGGACCAATTGATGCAAAAATTATATTTCAATGAAAAATCATAGCGACAAGCAATAAAATGGTGTTCGTACTGTTTCCCCATAATTTTATTTTTGCACACGTACATAATATAACACCTCCGCGCAGCTGCTGTTTCCCGACTTCTTGAGGAACTTACTTCGACCGAGTGATGTTTTTTTTTCTCTTTTATACGCCAAAACTGTCATTTATTACGCACTGAATAAAAAAGTGACAACTGACGGCCTCCCACTGGTGGCCTAAAAGCACTGCGCAATGAATTGTGTCATTGATTCTGTATAACCAACTCAAGCTCATCCGCGTACTCTATCATAACGTGCTTTTGCGTAGAAAAGCAAGGCGGTTCACGTCACAACTTTATTGAAACACATTCAGTGTTGTATTGCTTGGTTAGTGAAAACACCAGTTCTCAGAAATGACCACAATGAACAAGCTGATGGTTTATTCTCGTTCCAGCATCAGAATGTGTTTGTACACCTAACTTGCACCAAGATACCCACGTTCAAGACCAAAAACACAGAACAACAGTGCTTCGATTTCACACATCAACTACACCGAGCAAACATATAGGCAAAATTTGTACTATACTTGCCACGTTTTTGCTTCCTTTCCTTCGCAGCGTTCCTGTATTTGCCTTTTAGTGAAGCAAATAACGACTTACTCTCGTAATTGTGAGAAGAAAATAGTAGGTGAATGACCGGGCTTAAGGAGGGACACCAACAGTGGCGCCGAGGACAGGTCCCGTGAAAGTATCTTTCGGGCAACTTCGTTCAAAATTGTGAATCAATCCTGCCTAGAAACGCACTCTCCAGTGCAGTCTTCTTTCGCGCATAAGCCACCCTTTCATTCGTAGTTTCACTGGCTCAATGAAGAGAGTACTCAAGAGAGCATTCACACTAAGGAAGGCTTCCACCCTTAAGGCTAATGACGGTTTCGATCAGTGTCTTCCAGGAGGCTGTCTTTACGGGCGCACCGCAAAACTACAGCCTCTTATGGCCCCGAAGTCCTTTAGTCTATACTTTTTTCTGCAGTCCCTGCCCACCAGTTGAGTTCTTAAGGAGAGATTACCCGCCTTCCCACTGCACTTCGTTCACCACGTCTGCTCAATTTACGATGGCTGCTGTGGTTGAAAGGAAGCATCAGCCTCCCTTATCCGTTGTCGACGCCTTTTCTTTGTGAGGTCTATTCTTGTGTCTCGGCGCTTGTTTGTTTAAGGCCTGATGGCTGAGGTCCATTTGGCGCGTGAGAAATTGTACAAGTGCTTGTTGCCGTAATGTTTAAATGCTGGATTATGTAACTGGAGGGCTGTTTTGTAACCATGTTTTCCTATACGGCTACGACTGAAGAATATTTGTGTGTTGCAATAAAGCTTCCAAATTCCACAAGGTATATGTGGCATGCTGTTGGAATGTTTTCTTGCCTTATGCGAAAACTTGTACAGCGAAAAATCAAAACGCCAAAGAAAAAACTTCCCGTAAGAACACTGTGGTGCTAAAATCAGACAGTCTTTCTTTTTAAAAACTTTTGTAAGGACGCTGTGGGTGATACAAATAGCCCCACACATTCTTATATATTCGCTTTCCGCCCCAATAATGCGTATGAACGATTGAGCCATAAGCAAAGTACACTAACCTCTAACACGGCCGCACAAAAGGAAAAATGCCACCCACTCACTGCATGCCCGAAAGTAGTCGGAGTCATGTAGTTTACACCATTGCCGCTATGGCGCCATAAGACGTGACGCACCAAGGTTTCTTGATTGCTTAGCGCAAATACCTGTGCGTTGCCCCCCCCCTTTTTTTTTCTTGAGAAGCCTCTAACTTGATTAAAAATATTGTTGGTAATCAGGTCATCAACACTCCTCAGTATGCATTATTTTATTAGAAAACAAAGGTCTCATATCATACCATTAGTACTTTTGACATAATGCAGTGTCACACGGAAATTCGTGGCAGCCACTTTTGATATCATTTTTTGTTGTTGAAGAAAGAGATATAAATAGAGAGGAAAGGCAGCGAGGTTAACCAAGCTTGGCTCGGTTGGCTACCCTACTCTTGGGGTGGGGGAAAGGGAGAATAATAGAAAGGAAAGAGATAGATTGATTGATTTGTGGGGTTTAACGTCCTATAACCACCATTTGATTATGAGAGACGCCGTAGTGGAGGGCTCTGGAAATTTTGACCACCTGGGGTTCTTTAACGTAAGGAAAGAGATAGAAAAGGAGTAAGAAATAGAAGGATGAATTGCCACCGAACCTAGCGGCGTCTCGACATGCCTATACATGGCTGGAGGCAGTATACAGAGCCTCGCGCACGCCATATCTCGTGGCTAACTCGTCGCTTACAAAACCTTCGTTAGACCACTACTACAATGTGCCTCAGTCATGTGGAGTCCTCATCAAGACAGCCTGAAAAGAAAACCAGAAAAACTTCAACGCCGGACCGTCCGCTTCATATGCACGAATTACCAACGGTTACATTCTGTCTCGCAGATGTTGGAGTCCTGTGAACTGGAATCACTTGAGGCACGAAGGCAAAAGAACCGGTTGAAAGCTTTTTTTCGGGATACTGCAAGGGCAACTAAAAATTACAAATATATGTAGTTAAAAGTTCCAGGGAAACGAAGCATTCGGGTTAATCACGACTGTGTTTTAGTGCCGTACTCTTGTCGCAGTAATGTGTTTCGTTATTCTTTTTTTCCAGCTGCGATTGGTGTTTGGAATGCGTTGCCAAACATTGTAGCAAATGCAAACGATTTTTGTCAATTGGCGAAATTGTTGGACATGTATTTGAGTGTTTGAGCTGCCAGATGATAAGCATGCATGTTTCCTTGATTGGTGTTTCTTTGTTATCTTTTTTTCTTGCTGTGATTAGGCTTTGAAATGCATAGCCAGGTATAGCTGTAAATGCAAGCAGTGTTTGCCAATTTTATAAAGTGTTGCACATGTGTTAATGATTGTGCTGCCACCTGACATTAGCTGTATATTGGTTGGTTTGTATTTAGTTGTACCCTCCCAGTAAGGGCCTTCAAGAGAGGGCTGACGGTATTACGAAATAAAATAAATAAATAAATAAATAAGACCTCGGTTTATGTCTCTATTTCTTTGTAAGATTGCGTGAATGCACGTCAACTAGCGCAATGCCTCGACAAATAGAGGAGGCGCTAACTAGCGCGAGCGCGGACAGAAGAGTCAAAACAGCGTTCCTACTCAGGTGCATGTGTTTCATAGTGACGACACAGGCAGCCCTTTTTAGGGGTGAAGCTCCATAGGGCTAAGCCTTGTCCGTCCGCAGTGTCTGTCACGAGAGATTCACTGATGTGAGACACACAAACACACAAAAAAGGTTGAACAATAGACCAATACCAATCATAATTGAGACAGAACAATATAAAACAGCTAGCACAAAACCTTTCTACTAGTTGCTCACTTCAACGTGGTCATTTTGGGCCTTTTAGGACATAGCTTTGCTGTCGACTCTCACTGGCGGCTGTCATGGCATACCAGTAGAAAAACCTTACTATATTGGCGAAACATTTATGTGTACGTGAATAAAAAAAGGTTTACAGTAGCTGAACAACAATCGTAACTGTGACAAAAGAAAATAAAATCCTACAAGCACTTGTCTTTTAGCAGTTGTCATCTTGTCTCTTAAATTGTAACCTCAAGAGACAAGAAAAGAGCAGAATGGAACAGCGAATAAACCGGGGTTAAGGAAATCATATAGTTGAAATCAAGAAAGAACAAATGTACATGGGCCGGGCACGTACCAGGTAGGCCGGATAACCACTGGTCATTAAGGGTAACTGGCTGGATTCCCAGAGAAGGCAAACACACGAGGGGGAGACAGAAAGTTAGGTGTACCGATCAGATTAAAAAGTTCGCAGGTATAACGTGGCAGCAAAAAGCACACGCGGAGTTTACTGGCGGATCATGGGAGATGCCTTTGCCCTGCAGTGGGCGTAGTAAGGCTCATTATGATAATTGTTATGATGATGATGACAATCACCAACCCTTTATACTAGCCGGCAATTTCACCGTAGACATTTTTACACTTTATGTCTCTTTACCCCTCACCATAGATTCTATTGGGCAACGCTCGGGCAACGTATGGTTACTCACCCATACGATACCCAGAGCTTCACCCACTTGTTGTAATTCGCTTCGTGTAACTGCATGGTTTTTTTCTTAGTGAGTGCCCGCTAGAGCACTGATCAGGCCTGTGTCGATTGATTGATATGTGGGGTTTAACGTCCCAAAACCACTATATGATTATGAGAGACGCCGTAGTGGAGGGCTCCGGAAATTTCGACCACCTGGGGTTCTTTAACGTGCACCCAAATCTGAGCACACGGGCCTACAACATTTCCGCCTCCATCGGAAATGCAGCCGCCGCAGCCGGGATTCGAACCCGCGCCCTGCGGGTCAGCAGCCGAGTACCTTAGCCACTAGACCACCGCGGCGGGGCGATCAGGCCTGTGTCGGCCTGCAGGCTGGCCCGGGGTGGTTAAGAGATTCTTGGATCGGGCGCGGGCTCGGCCTATGGGCTTCGGGCTAGGGTCAAGCTCTGGCTTGAGTCAGTCCGTGTTAGGCCGGGCCTCATACATATTGATATAATGACTTGTGCACGCTGCTTGACTTTGTTTGAACTTATAATTAAACTTATTTTGTCGATATAACGTCCACTACTTCAGAAATGAAGCCCACTGAAACAAAATAATATGCATGATCCAGGCAACGTGACTTTCCACACCGGCTCTAGCCCTGTTGAAAGTTAGCTACTTGTTTGCCTTTCACCTTTTTCTTTCCCACCATTGTTGTCGTTTTTTTTCCTTTTTGTCACATATATAATTCCATTATTGCTGCCACTAGCTGCAAGCCTGCAACCGCAACCGTGAGCAACAGACAGCCAGACTTCGCTCCCGTGTTTGTACTGAGGCGTTCGGTCATCGGCGACTAGGCAACCTGCTCTCGCTATTTGGGTTCCTGCGGGGGGGGGGGGGACATGCCACATGCTTGGTTAGACGGCGAACGCTGAAGAAGCTGCCGGCTGGTTCACTTCGGCGCACTAACAAAGGCTTATTTTGGAACACTTTCGTAGATGAAAGGCGTGTTATACAGTTATTACACATACAACCTCAACCACGGTTAACGTAACCATGGTTACGTGTAACCACGGTTCGCTTAGGTTATACAGTACGTGAAACCGTGGAAATGCCGCTAAGCCATTTTGTAGGCAACCGAGCTTGTCAACCTCACAGTTCAGCGTTTAGCCAAGAAAATTCTGGCGTCCATGGAGGTTGAGAGCTTGCCGGTGAGCGTGCGCCAGGAGGCGTTAGTCACTTTAACATCGGGCGAAACATGGTTGCGGCTAACTACGGTTCAGCGTGGTTGACCGTGATTGGTCGTTACCGGGGTTAACTTGCCTGTTTAAGAGTATTACACGAAGACGAAGAGATAGACATCTTTAGGTAACAGTGAGGATGGTGGCTCGCTCGCTAACAGGTGTGGCTCGCTTTGACAAATATATAGTACTGTGGTGGCGGAGACTCGGGGAAGAAGGGCGGGTCAAGTAACCGTCTTTTGAGCATGAGAACGTATAGTGTACGCTGAGGACAGTTACCTTCAGAGGGGTTCACAGTTACCTTCGGAATGTAAGTAACACTGCCCAGCCTTGTGTAATCCTCCTAGGAGCTGTTAGATGGCGTTTTTTTGTTTTTTATTAAGCAATAAATCAAGTTTTATTATTTCTATTCTACACCCTCAGCTCATAGGCAGTTTATACTTTAAATATATAGGCAGTTTCACTTTAAAGGGGTACTAGATCTTTTGTTGTTCTTTGAAATGCGAAAATAAGATGGCGCAGTTATAAGTGTGTACGTGAGTCAGCCAGCTATAACTCCAGTTTTAAATTATTCTGCCCTGCAATTATTTCGCGAAAAAGTTATGGGCGTCATTAACCAAAATTATACACAGCACTATCGAAAGTCATGACACTGAACGAAATTCTCAGAACACTCTAGAAAATATCTTTTTTGTGGCAGGTATCTTTACAGCAACCGTAATTTGGACCGTACCCTGTTTATGCTTAAAGCATAATTGGCTGAAACGTGTCGGGCCAGGTATAAGGGCCATATTTAAAAACACTGGGCTGGGCTCGAGCGGGCCGGAGCATGGCATTTTCGGCCCGGCCTGACCCGAAAAAGCCGGCCTCTGCAGTGCTCTTGCGGCCGCCCCCTACTGACACTGCGCTGAATACTCTGTGTAGATAATCAAAATGTGCCCTTTTAAAAGACGTGGTGAGCCATTTCATTCATTACTGGTTTGTTAATGACTGAATAGTGAATCTCCAGCATAAAATAAGCGATACGTAAACACACTCTTCAGTCACTTTGAACGTCGAGCGCCGTGAAAACGTTGTAGGAACTAAGAAAGAAGACGACCTCATCTACAAGTGCTCCTTAATCACGGGCACTTGTTAATACCTCTGCATTTATGTCCGAATCTACTGTAAACCTAGATGTTGTAGATATTTGCGGGGACACCTAACGCTAACAGAGTCAACAACTAAGCCAATGGAATAGACGCGCTAATTAGAATCAGGTTGCGCAATGCTTTCCTCCCACTGGCTTCCAAGTGAATGGTAATAAATATCGAAGTTTGCACAACACATCTTGATACACTAACAAAAGAAAAAGGCACTCAGGGCATAGCCTCACTTCAATGTCAACACGCTGACTTCATGCATTTTCACCCTGTTCACCTTAGTTGGCTCAAAAGTGCACCAATTGGCTATATCCCCATTTAGTGTGCCAATTCTACTTTGACGGGGCACAATGTGTACCTATACTGCAACAGCTAGAACTGCTTCTAGGCATGCCAAATTCCTACGATCGAACTAGATGAAAAGAAGAGTGCTCACAAAGAGCATCTTTTACTGAGTCAATCTGCACCGCCCGCTTTGTTTCGTGCTGGTCGATCAGTCGTAATGTTAATCAGTCGTAAATTAGTCGATCAGTCGTAATGTTACTTACCCGAAGGATCGTCTAGAAGGTAGCCATTTACCTGTCGAGATTTTCACGATGGCACTGTAGGATAATGTCTATAGCTGTCTCTCCTCCCTAAAACGGTAACAAAGATGAAGAAAAAAGTGAGCGTTGTTACGTGTTTATTTCATTTCAAGGAGACAAAGCAAACAAGGCACGCCACCGAGGTAGTGGGCACTGTTGTCAATATGGAGAAGCTCTAAATTTATGAGCGTTTGGTCTCAATCGCTAAAAGAAGCAGTTTTTTTGTCATCTCGGCGCGTCATATTATCAACTAATATTGAGCAATGACGTCGCATGCCAGCGAAACAAAAAAAAAAGCTGTGCAAGCAAGAAACGCAAAGACGCCAGAACAGAAGTCGAGAAAGAAAAAAAAAGTTTGCATAATTGTGTGATTGTGAAATAGAATCCACGCTTTCTCTGAGATTAACTAGGGATTATTACGGGAAGTTGGTCGTAAGAAAGGCAGCCAAAGTAATTCATTAAAATTAAAGAAAAGGCCCGTCACGCAATACCATCAATCTCTACCAACTAGCTCAACTTCTTAAACTCCTACGCTGATGCGCACAATTTTTACAGGAAGGTAAACAACAAGTGAGATTAGCAAGCAGGACTGAAAATGTTAGGTAACGACACTGGCATGCATCTAAATTGAATGGAAACAGGGAGCGACTATAAAAAATGTCAATTTTTATGTAGTATTTAGTGAGATGGCAATGTACAGGCCAAAGGTGGCAATTGTTCAAAACATTACAACAGGGAGAGAAGGAAGAGACGACAAGGACACATAAGCAGTATGAAACTATTTGGTTCGCTCGTACACTTCATCCGTCGGTGCGGTCCGATACGTTATGGTCCGTGAGTATGGTGTGATGTCCCTTTCGATTGCAATTACATTGAGATGGTTGACAAATTTGTTTACGTACGACGTTAATGGTAATACCTGGAGTTCTAAGCGACAAAATTACGATTTGACTATGATTGATTGATTGATATGTGGGGTTTAACGTCCCAAAACCACCATATGATTATGAGAGACGCCGTAGTGGAGGGCTCCGGAAATTTCGACCACCTGGGGTTATTTAACGTGCCCCCAAATCTGAGCACACGGGCCTACAACATTTCCGCCTCAATCGAAATGCAGCCGCCGCAGCCGCGATTTGAACCCGCGATCCGCGGGTCAGTAGCCGAGTACCTTAGCCACTAGACCACTGCAGTGGGGCACGATTTGACTATGAAGATCGCCATAGTGAAAGACTCCGGCAATTTCAACCATCTGGTACTCATTGATATACGATGAGATTGCAGAGCACACGTGCCTCTGGCATTTTACCTGCATTGAAATAGGACCACAGCAGCAGGAAATGAACCTTCGCCTTTTGGGTCAGAACTCGAAGACAGCAACCACCGTGCTATCGGGGCAGGATCCACGTTTGAGTGCTAAAGATGATAGGCTAACTTTTAAAGACGCAAAATCTATTTGCATGGTTGCATGAATACTTGACAAGAATGGCAAAAAATAAAATAAAATAAAAAATGACGCCACTCATAAAAAATCAGTGTATCCACTGAGTGAACGGTGATGAGGGGGTGAATCATCCATCCATCTATCCATCCGTACGTCCGTTCGTCCGTGCATGCGTCCGATCACGTTCGAGAAAGCAGATGGCGCCCGGGTAACACCGACGAGACGCGAGCCAAGGAAGTCGAGCACAAACATCTTCAACGCGGTCGCCGCTCTGCTTGATTCATGCCGCACTAACGATCCGCCACGTACGGTGACTATGCAAGAGAAAGAGAGGCACTCGTTCTCCGCGTACCCAGGCACAGCCCGCGCAACAGCCTATCGGAGAGTAGCGGCACAGCGCCATATAGAATATCCTCACTCAACTGCAGTTTGTATGTAGTTCTGTGAGACAGCACCGACTATTACACTGTTCGGGAGATACTGCCTTCCTTCTCATCTCTTCTTTTCTTGGTTACGCGTGACGCATGACAAGGTGATACTGAGTCACTTCGCCCCTATAAATATCGATTATTTTCCCGATGGGAACCCTGATGGGATGCGAAGCAGCAGGGGTGCGCACGGCATTGACCCGGTTTAAACGGGTGTCATCGCAGGTACTGGAAGAACGGTTTGAAGCAAAACTCGGTGCAGCATTTACTAGTGTAAACGTTTGTTTGAAACGCAAAAAAAAACACGGGAGGCTGGTTGGGTTTTGCGTATGTTTAAACGCATATAAACGAGCCGAAAGAGTGTTTCCACTCGACGGGTGGTCGAACGTTGCGTGCGGTGGAGAGGGTAAAGCGAGAGAGAAGTGTTATGCTAGCGGGCAAAGGAGCCGGCTGCTGCGGGCGCTGCAGTGAGCGTGCTGTGGGTGAGAGAGTGACGTCAGCGCGCACCTGCGAGGACAGCGTTCAATGGTTGCGTTACGTCCACGTGTAGCTGCGGCGTGACCAACTTGGCACCGCTTCAACATCTGCGGTGAAAACAGTGTGTTGCGGCGCGTTCGTATACGGGCACGCGTAGCTACGGCGTTACACACGTAATTAAAAGAGCTGCTTTGCATCTAACAAAGCTCCCCGCATCTTCTTACTGGGGGAACTCGATTAAATGTGTCGCACAGTGATGGGAGTATCACATGAATGCTGCGTAATTTGGTGTGTGTTGGGAACACGTAATCGTAATTTTAGCTTTGTTATTCCTACTTTTTGAATGAAAAAGAAGCCTTGTTTTCAAGGAGTGGTGGGACACTGATGTTGGTTTGTGCCCAACTACTGGTTGAAAGTACTGTAGCTTCGATCACGTCTACTCGAGTCAAAGAAAGAGTCAAGTGAAATCCAAGTAATGACACCCTTGACTGAATTCGGAACGCATGCCCCGCTGCTTCAATACCCACTGCCCGCGGTCCAGGGAGAGGAGATCTGGGGAGAGGCCCGCAGTGCCACTGCGCATGCTTGGTTTGCTGAGCGCCTGGTGGTGCCTTCTCCTTTAATGGCTCCTGAAGCGACAGTTTTACGGGTATCTTCCTGAGCCGGCTGAGTTGGAGCATACGCAGTAGAAATATGGATGGTGCTGCTGACGCCGATGTGCGATATCATACGACCAAGAAATGCTCCGCATTTAAGACGTGAAAAAACTCCGACTCTCTGCCGGGTATATATGCGTTAGATATTTTTTCCACTCTCTAACGCCCTATTCCTCACTGTGTTTTTCCTCTGTAAGATGGAGCCTACACAAAACAAAGTAGCTGTAGGTTCAAAAAGCAACAATTGCAGCGAGCCTACGCACACCAAAAGCGAGTTAGGGAAATATACGATTGAAGATAAAAAGTCAAGCATAAGAGCTAGGCAATAAAAGCAGAAAATTGAAAAAAAAAGAGAGAGTATATCGGCGGGACCTAGCACTCCAGGGATGCGGCTCACTTCGCAGAATTGCCAGGGGATCAAGCGCCAAAGGTGTGCTGTGTGCGTGAGTCAGAAAAGGAGTTGCTAGCTTATCGCTTTTTTCGAAAATGTATTTTTGTTACTCCTTTTTTTCTTTTATGTGGCAACTAATATCGCGGCTTCCTACCAAACTGAAACGCAGAAAGGAAAGTGGCCTCTTTTTGCAACTGCGGTGTTGAAGTACGTGGCTAAGGTACTCGGCTGCTGACCCGCAGGTCGCGGGATCGAGTCCCGGCTGCGGCGGCTGCATTTCCGATGGAGGCGGAAATGTTGTAGGCCCGTGTGCTCAGATTTGGGTGCACGTTAAAGAACCCCAGGTGGTCGAAATTTCCGGAGCCCTCCACTACGGCGTCTCTCATAATCATATGGTGGTTTTGGGACGTTAAACCCCACAAATCAATCAATCAATCAGCGGTGTTGAAGTACGTTATGTGAAACGAAATACTGGTGAACAGTATCAACACGTGCATTCGACATCTTAGGACTACCACGTGCTGTCCGACGTTGGAAGTCTCTGCCCCATAGCATCGTATGTCAGGAAAACACTGATACATTCTGTGACACGCTGACCAGTTATTTGGCCAAAATGCGCAAATAAATATACCATTTAGCAAGTACGCGTCTGGTCGTTGTAATATTTCTTGCTTGTTTTTTCTTAAATTCATCGTTTTATAACACCAAATTGTCACTTTTCCTCACTTGTTTTTTCCTGTGCGAACCATTGTATTATATAAGATATTAATTTTGCTATATTATTTACAGATAATATCTCCTGTGATGATTTCCTTATTATATGTCTTATGTTTGCTAACGCTGCGATTTCATTTTTTTTACAAGTACTGTCGAAACTACTGACTACTGCACTGCTCTTTATGTAAATTGGTTCATGAATGCTATTCACGCATTTCTATTTCGTGAACGACACCAACAAGCGCTTTCTGTACTGCCAACCCCCCCCCCCCCACTTTACACTATGCCTCAACAGAGGGCTGTGAAATAATTTTAAATAAATTATAAATATATAAATAATATATACGATCCCTGAGCTTCGAATAATCACTTAATATGCAGCGCTACAGCCAGAGCGATTGCAAAAACAACTACACAACCACACAAAGGCTCTCCGAATCTCTCTAAACGACTCAACTTGCACGAGGCTCCAAGGACTTACGAAAACGGTAACCAGTTCAGGACTGCGATATCAGCGAATGTCAACAGGAGTTGTTTTTCGCTAGGACATGGTAACGCCATCACGTTCAAAATCTGCGTGTGGCGCTGAGAAGCCAGAGAGCGAGGGCATACGAAGCCGGTTTCTCTCTCGCTGTTGCATGGCGTTCCGTCCCAAACAAGATTTCTTGGGATCCGGCCATCTCACTTGAGGCTAACCTTTCGCATATTCTGTGACCTAACTCGCTCTTGGTACTGGCTTTACAGTGCCGCTCCGAGATCCCTTAAGCCGCAAGCAGTACGACCGCTTACGTCGAAAAACGGCATTTTTTATCTTTTCAAGTTTTCTTTTTATTTATTTCTTTTTTTACTTGAAAAAAAAAGGTTATGGTGTCCCTATGAACTTTTCTTCAGAACATGTTCGGCGAGTCCACGGTGCTGGTGTTTACAAAATCACTGCCTTAACAACTAGACTTGTGTGCAGCTCGTGAGGAAAAAATCCAAGTCCTCAGAAGAAGTATTAGGACGTGACGTGAAGTTTTAAGGTTATTTACGGCTATTTAAAGCAGAAACGTTGCTGATATGTTACATATAAATGCTGATTCAAGCGCGCAGCAGATGACTTGCTACAACATCTGACGGATAAAAATACCGTGTGAATGCTACATATATTTGAAGGAAAATAGTAAAAATCAAATTAACTACAGAACTTCGTTCTGGGACCTTCTCGTGTGAACATACAAAACATATCTGGACATAAAATTTATTGTGAAATACAATAAACCCATTCCTATATATATATATATATATATATATATATATATATATATATATATATATATATATATATATATATATATATATATATATATATATATATATATGTTTTTTTATTTTCGTTTCTGGCGCTCCCTTTAACGCACCTTTTACTTCAAAAATTTATCTTCATCGTCTTTTTGCAGCAGTAAACAAAGTCTAACAGTCGCCCTTATATCAAGTATTTTCGCATTTATATTACACACGAATATAATAATGTAGTGAAACATTTCGTCTTGCTTTCAAGGGAATCTAGTGTCCATGTACGCTCAGCAAATGACCTATAAAAATATTTATCTTCTTCTTGAACTCAAAACGTCTAACGTTTTTTATGACTGAACTTCAGAAACATCTGCATATTCAAATTTGGATATACGCCAATGTACTCTAATGCTTTAGTAGGAGCAAATTATAAAATAATAGCTGGAATGATTCATTTTAGGCGGTTAAATTGCAATGACATTGAGATAACAAAAAATTTTGACACCGTGCACGGTGAATAATCAGCTCATTAATAGTATGAACAGTTAACGCGCACTCAATGTACAAACAGGACGTTAAGCTAACTAGGAAGCTTGTCATAGTTAGTTGAAACAGAATATAGATTTATATACTACTACAACTATTCTTGCTGAGCATGAATAAAGAAGCGAAAACAAACGTTACGACAAAAGTGAAGTACGGCTGCATGCGGGTTGCCATCTTTCGAACATAGCGAAAGCCGCGCGAGTCTAGTCGGCGCGGTAACAAAATGTCGTATAATATTTAGCCTTCTTACAAGACATTACTGTCAGCGTTGTGCGTTGAGAATGCACCAAGTAATACATATGAACTTCGGTAAACGTCGGCCTTACAGGCATGATAAAAAAATACTAGCCCCTCTCTTATCTAGGAGTGCATGCTGGTTGAGCGGAAAGTGAAACATGGTCTGGCATCACTGTCACGCAGAAATATCTCAACACGCACAAGGCGCTAATACTTTGAGTGGACTTTGTTCTTACTGAATTGCAAAAGCCAGAATTGTGCTGTATTATGCACAGGCTGCCCGTTTGTAAATTGATGTAGCGCGAAACTAAAATATGCAGTGAAAGAAAATATGAAGCCAAGAACTTCGAGCCTCATTCACTTGAAGGCGAAAGGAGTAAATAGCACATGGATGCTTACAATAGGAGCTCATACAACGGATGTAAACGGTATGAAAACGTAAAAGGTATATAGACGCTAAACTAACATATTGTATGAGTATTTCCTTGCAATCACGAAGCATAAAACTGGTACAATGCTGAAGCTCCTCTAACAGCAATAAACAATGACACAAGTGTGATATTACTGCTTCAGCAAAATACCTAGTCTTATCATTAGTCTTTAAAAGGCAGTATCAAAGCACTATGTAAATTTAAAGTCTATATTTTTTTTAATATTGCCAGGTTCGTCTCAGCACGGCAGTTTATCTCAGTCGACATTTCTTCTTATCTGCATTTAACTCAGTCGACGTTTCTTCTTATCTGTATTTTAGTTTCTTCAAAGAGTTTGATTTTTTAATGCATTTCTCTGTGAGCGAGACAGTTTCAGCTGGTTGTTGCTTCGGTCCGGCTCGACTGTCCGCTGTATGTACTGGCAAATTGGTAGAATGCATATTTGCCAACTTGCCCACCTACTTACCCTCCTGCGACAAAATATAACGACGACTACAGCACCTAGTCCAGCGGGCGTGTTCTGGTGCAGCAACGAAACGAGAAAAAGTGCCGCCTGCTAACGTCGCCTGCTCATTCTCGTTGATAAATGGAAAGGTATCAAGCAGTGGCGTCAAGCTTGACAATGCCGAAGGTCGCGGCCACAATGCTCTTTCTAAATTTCGTTTCACGAGCCAGCATGCAACAGGCAGGTTTTCTTTAGTCTGTGGAAAAACAACAACAGTGACTTCTATTTGGAAATCCCAGGAGGGTATGGATTGCCTTTGTAAGGACATCTCATCCTTCCTTTAGGTATGAACGTCTTTCTATTCTCATTTAAGATATGGTTGGCCCATTTTTCGAATTAGTGCTCAAAGCTTTAGTTTGACTCATATGAGAGTGCGGGTAGCTGTGGCTAAAGCAGTTACAAAAAATATTTTTAGTTTTCTCCACGTTTTCTTGAGTCGTTATAGCATATAAATATTTATTGTATTGAATTTGAAATAAAATATATTGCTCACAATCGTTACAGGAATTTTGCATACACTGCGTGAACCATAGGCTAGTTTGGGTCCGAAAGGGGGTTATTTTATAATGACAATTCGGAAAAGCATAACTAAAAATTATGTGTATTATCTAACAGAGATTATGAAAAGAAACAGTACAGTACATTAAGTAACCACACAAAGAACAAAACAAATTCGTTACAACACAGGGAAAAAATAACA
This sequence comes from Rhipicephalus microplus, assembly GCF_043290135.1. Taxonomy (NCBI): domain Eukaryota; kingdom Metazoa; phylum Arthropoda; class Arachnida; order Ixodida; family Ixodidae; genus Rhipicephalus; species Rhipicephalus microplus. Next base: position 18,167,969 of record NC_134704.1, on the reverse strand, counting down.
GACTTATACTTACATACTAAACTTAAGACAGCCATCAAACTAAACAAGACCGGTCTTTAGGAAGTCGAAAATTTTTTTCTTGATAGTGTTTTTCCGGAGTCTTAGTGAAATTTGAACACACATTTATTTCAAAAAGTATAGCATTCCAGATCTTCATGCCAGCGAACTGTAAAGTATGCACACCGTATACGTTGTCAGTTCGCTGAATATTGCATCTACCAAATGTAAGTTGTCTGGCAGAGCGAGAAGGGGCGGGAAACATCGACACATTAAAAGAGTGGTTGTAAATAATAGCCGCGTATATCTATTTAGCTGGTTTTAATTTTCTCTATTTTACTCCCTTATTCCCCTCTCTCCACGTATAGGACAGCAAACTGGACTTGGTTTTGTTAACGTCCCTATATATCTGATAGTTCCGTCTTTTTTGATGATAGCTTATCGAAAGGCTAGATAAGTGATCGAGAAAGCAGTGGTTTGCTGGGGTCAATATACTGGGAATGAGTAGTGCTTCTTACAGCCTGTTTTTGAGGTCGTCTAACCGGGTCCAAGGAAGCTGTGTACGAGCCGCCTCAAGACTCAATGCAATATGAGATGTGACAATAAATAAATGCATAATAAAGTATTCGTAGTGTAGTGGCATTAAAATGTCGACGAGCCTGAGCAAGCGCATGACACCCTGAGGCTAATTTGGAATGCACATTCTCAATCTGCATCTGCTTATGTAAGTTACTGTCTATAGTGACACCAAGATATTGAAAGCGCGCATGGAAGCTCGCCTTAATAACAACGTCATTTTTTTCGCTATCCCGCTACGAAAAAGACGCCGCAACGTTTGAGGTGGCCGAGGTAGCGGTGTCACGGCTTTCATCCGCTCTGTGACACTTCGGCGAGTTCCGGTCCGTGCGATATCACAATCGATCCCTCCATGTCCAAAGTTAAATGGGAGAAATGCCTTCACCCGAAATTGCTCACCGTGGACTGTAAAGTGAAGCCTTTCAAAAAGCTTGGCCATCTACGAAAATCGGAGCCATTTCTAGCTTGTCTCGCTGAGTTATTCGTCTGTTTCGGGCTCGCAATCTCCGGCGCGCGAAAATACAAAATTCGAGGAAGCATGAAAAACAATGAGCTTGAAGCCGAAGAAAGCGCTTTCACAGGCAGAAGCACAAGAAGTGAAAAAAGAAACCCAAGTTTGTCGACAAAAGCAACACCCCTTTTTGGAGCAAGCAAAGTTGCACGTTGAGCTCTAGAAACCTTGAAGGTGCGGGGAGAAAAAAAAAACAACTAAATTTTCTGTGAGTGCGTACTCCTTCCATAGAACAAGTAAAGAATTGGACCCTTTCGTATCGAAGGTGACTCAGAAGAACATATACCATATCTTTTGTTCGCGCATTTGCGTAGAAGTTGCAGCTGCCTATAGAGTCTAGGCATGAGCTTTCTCATCAGCCTAAAGCTATATATATATATATATATATATATATATATATATATATATATATATATATATATATATATATATATATATATATATATATATATATATATATTATCACCATAAGCTATAACCAGCGTTGGACACCATGTCGCGTTCTGAAAGAAAGCAATAAGGAAGGTTTACCTCAAGCATCACATTGAACTCTTAGAAAATCTAGTCACATTAGCCTTAGGGAGAAACCAGAAGAGAAGCTCTAATTAACTACGTTTTGTTGAAACTGGAGTTTGCTTTTTAGGGCTCGTGTTCAATTTCGAAGGAAATGTTGAGAAGTGGAAAAGGAAACAAGAACAAGAACAGGAAAAGACAGAGCTTTCAATTTAAAAACCCCCGAAGGGCTACCACTTTACCTTACAGTAGCATTTATTGTAAGAGCTTTCAAATTTTAACTTAGAATATAGAAACTCTGAGTAGTTGTACTTTAGGGTCAGTTCACTGTCCAATTTTTTAAAATGCCTCGTATTCTTCACGGACACCAAGTAAACAAAGAAGAGCAAACAAGAGAGTGAACCGGCACGCACTTAGTGTGCGTCTTGTTGCCGTTCGTGTGCAGTGCCATTGTTCCATTGTTTTCTTTTGAAGGAGCACTCAATCTTGAGCTTGTTTATGTCACTCTCTCAAAGTTTTCCTTCCGACTATTCTCCGCCAGGTCCACCAATGTTGATTCTAATTTCCTGTGACGCATCAGAAACTCACTATACCCGGACAAACAAGATGACCATTAGGTTCTTTATTTTGGGCACGCATCATGGTACTACCACTTCAAGAGAAAGTGTAAAAAGCGAATAAAACGTGTATTTGCAGAAAGCATACATTCTCGCCTTGTCGAAAAAATATTGTGACCACTCTTGCTCTTCTTACTTTTGTTTTCTCGATTGTGTTCGTGTTTTATTTTGTTGAATCCGCTCCCTTGGATCATGTAACTCAATTGCTCTATACAAAGCCGTACCATTCTGATTTACTTTTACTCCAGTAGATTGTATACTCAGGGTTCAGCAAGATTAGAAAAAAACAGGTTGCTTTTCAAGCCCCCATTTTCTCTGGGAATTATACGTCAGCCTGTACATTCAGTATATCTTCCATGAGGCGAAGTTTAATAGAAACACCCATAAGTGCAAATGCCAATGCAATTCGTACACGTAAGTATAATCTCAAAACAAAAAGTGCCATCAAAAAAGCTGAAATCAATTCAACGTGACCTACTCACGAATATTTACAAACTAGAACTGCAAGCCTAGGAAACTAAAGCAAGATTTGGATTGTTAGCGCGAAACACGTACGATTTTTATTGACAAATAATAACAGCTAAGAAATCGCTGAGCAATGTTTGTTTTCTGCAGTAGGGGTTCAGCCTTAATAGTAAATATGCTGAGAGCAGGTGCTTTATAATAGTAAAAAAAATCTATATTTCGAGTTTACTGCTAAAAAGAGGCGTCCTTTGTCCATGATGCCATGTAGAAAAATTAACACCGCCTAATAATTGGCCTGTTTTATTATTAGTGAAACATAACAAAAGAAAACAATAAAAAGCAATGAAATAATGAAATCTCCAGTGCTGCTCTAGTACAAAGTTGACTACACAGCTGACGTTTAGCACAGCTCCCGTTCACGGGAACGTCTGGTTTTTGCTTTAGGGGCATGTTTTATTTCGGTAGGCATCTCTGTTCTCCTAATTCATATACAATTTCTCGAAAATGTGAAAATAAATTATACAAATATTTACAAAAACAAAATGAATCTAAAACCTCTAAGGTACCGAAGGACTTATTAAATTGCTACCGAAGGACTTAAAATTCGAGAAAAAATGCGCCAATTTCATACAGACTAAGAGATAGAGTATTGCATTCATACAATATTGATCCCATGATTTACTTGGCAAACGAGGTATTTTCCTAAAGCTACTGTGTCATGCGCTTAACTGCTCTTTCGCCCCTTCGCAACAAAAGTTTTACAATAGAGAGCTCAATAATAGCGAGCTCAGTCGCAATCTCACCAAAAAGGTTATGCGTCACGAGCTATTTTATTTAGTCAGCTTATTACAAGTTAAAACATTTATATTCCTGCTATCTTGTCTTCTTAGCTGATTAAACAAGGGTATGAACAGAAGCAATAAGTAGCAGCCCCCCCTCCCCCTTTTGTTGTTTTATTAAATAACATGAGTATCTCGTGCCTGTAAAGTGCGCTTTTTTAAGTGACATATTTGTCATACAGGCAAAGCACGCTTTACGATACATAATACCAGCGGTTTTTAAAGCATGCTTTTCTGTACGACAGCTATGTTGCTTGAAGAAACATATTTTACAAGTGATTGGCTTTTTTGAGTTTGAACCTGCGTGTCACAGGCTACAATAACAGTATGAAAGCATCTATCGTCATCTATCGTCTATCGACATGCTGAAGTAAAAGAAAGTAGCTGGAACGATGGGCTTGCAGAACGGCCATTGTGAGGGTCGTCATGGTTAAACGCATTGAGAGGAAGTGTAATAATATAGAAGAACGGAAGGAAGAGGAAAAGAAATGAAATGTAGAAGGGCCCATCAGGCGCACGTCGACTTTGCTATTCTACGCTGAAGGAAGAGGAACAAGAGAATTAACAGAAAGATCATAATCAGCAAACATATTGCTCAAAGTACTGCACACCTTTGAAGTGCCTTTGCTATAGAAAAATAATCTTGTGGCATCGTTTCATAAATAATGTGTAACAAAGCAAAAACTATGCAATAATTCAGTTTAGAAAACGTACTACCTGCGTGAGATGAAACTCGAACAGCGGCAAGCGCGGGGAGTGTTATAGCGCACGCCGTCTAGTCCTTACCATCGACAGGCACGCAGCACCCCGATTTGGCAACACTATACGCAAGTTCACAATGCTCGCTGCTGTTCCGCGTGTAATTTGACGGCGATAGTACATCTCCGCACTTTTTAGGGGTCAGCCGTCATGGTAAAAATCGCTCGGGCGAGCATGCTGGGCTACATTACATGAACAAAGGTGCCAATGCGCCACATTCTGCAAAATACACGAAGTGAAAGCAGTCTCCGTAAAACTAACATCAATCGCACGTAGCAAAATAAAAGCTACCGTGAACACCACGACAGAGGTCTTCAGTAAGTTCCCTGCTGGGCCCAACAGGTCTATATTTTGATGCACAAATGCAGCGCTCGCCAGGCACTGGCTGCCTGATGCGCCAAGAGGACGTACAGAATTACGGATCAATATCCGGACGAAACCCGGCTCACGTCAGCATCACTCCCATGTGGTGTTTTATATCTCATACACGTTGTTCACGACGCGGAAGCCTTTTTTTCCGCTCTAGCGATGCTTTACCACACGATACGTTACATATTCACCTGCACACGCGATGGGCGTAGAACCAATTTGTCGGTGTCCTTAAGGTGCACATTTGCACAGCCAAAATAAAAGGAAAGAGCAGATATTTAATGGTACCATTGAACGAACGATACGTTGCGCGCCTTGAACTCTAAGTGAATAAATGCGCTTGAGTTGCCATTTTTTCTGTTACGTTCACGCAGTGTCTATTGCAGGCAGCAACGCAATGCGCTCAAAACATCGACGGCCATGGGTACGCCACGCAGTATTTCAGGCATCAAGCCTGGACAAGGAAACGATTCCTGTTCAGGGTGTCTAGAGAATAACCGTCAAAGAACGGTGACGTTCGAGAAACAGAAATAAAAAGAAAAGCTGCTGGCGCTTTATATTGCTACCTTTGTAAGTGTGCAACTGAAGTCTTGCAACATGCGTAATGCGACTGGTCTACATTTTCGTCACTTGAATAGCTTTACAACGTATATGTTTACCGCAAACACAATGCACCTGCTGTATCCGGAAACTGATATCTTCATTAACCTGGACGCTCTCTCTATCCTTTTTGTTCATCATGAGCCTAATCCATGAGCACAGGATGCGAAACTGCGAGATATTCAATAACGCTGATGAACGAGACAATGAGTACAGAGAGAGACAAAGACAAAGATACTTATAAAGTAAAATAGAAGAAAGAGAGAAAAAAAATACTACGCAAGAAAACGTGTACAGAGAGAGAAAAAAAGAGAAAGAAAACAAAAAAGACAATTATAGAAAAACAAAAAATATAGAAAGAAATATACACAAAGAAAGATTAAAAAAGACAATATGGTTATGTTGAGTACAGCAATTAATGGGAAAAATTCGTGAGAGCAAGGATAATAAAAAAGGGGAAGGGCTATGCCCCGCCCACAACACTGATTCCTACCTTCGCACCACTAGAGCAGAGCTGTCCCAATTTTGTTTACCATTTTTTTTATACGCTGTGACATCTAATACTTCGGTCATACAGAACGTACATGCATGTTCATAAGGCGGCTACACAAGGAACGTGTGTATGTATTGTTCGGTATTTGTGATTGGGCGTTGTTAGATTCTGTACTGAAGGGCAGTGAGACAACGAAAACAAATTTCTAGAGTGATTACACGTTCCAATTACGCAACGTGCCTCCATCAGCAGTCGGAGATTGGGCCAGTTGGTGTTCCATGAAAATAAATTTTACCATAATAACAAGTGGCAATAAAGATAGGAGAGTGCCTAATGAAGACAAATATGCTCTTCCCGAAGCGTCGCTTCATGATGAAGACGTAAAGTTCTCTTTTTGTCAAATACTATATTATCTTTAAAGATTTTGTAGAAAAAAAGGTGTACATTAGCGTGTCTTTTAGACCACCGCATACTTAAAGTGTTCAGAATTGCTCCTATTTTGCGATCGCTTTTACGCGATTACGTTAAAGAGCTCATTTCACAGGAATTCCGGCGTCAGTCTCGGCATCGTTGGTTGTTAGCGGAAAATAATTGTCTTACGCGTGACCAAAAAATCGAGAATGACGCAAGTAAAATAAATAATAAATATTACTGGGCGAGATTGGGGACCAACCCTGGGTAGTTTATGTCCGAGTCCATCAATTCTGGCATACTGACTGCTTTGACGGAGTAATTACGTAGCACTGGAGAGCAAATAGCGGAATTCTTAAAACTATATTTTCGGATGGGCATCGAGTGTCATATTACTTGGTCACTAATTTTCAAATAAACAAAGACGAATAACCACATAGGCATGCCACAGGAGAGATGTTCACTAAGGTGCTCGAATTCGGCCGTATTGCATTCAGATGCGAGTGTTTTCAATATTTATTAAATTTCATTACCGATTAATACATGCAGGCCTGAAAAGTGTGCCTTGCATCGACGCAGGATGCGTTAAAGAAGATATTTGCATGTAGTCATTTTTTAACAATTCTAAAAGATAAAGTTATTTGAGGTGGTGCAAGGGCTGTACAGCTAGCGTTTTCTTAACAAGGCTTAAAAATCAGGGAAATGGTGCATACCTTTCGGAACATTAGAGTGCAAAACCACGCAGTTACATTTAGTTTTTGACGAATTTCACCGGAATGAGCGCCCGTCATGTGTCCCTTTTTCTTGTGAATGTCGTTTCGCATTTCAACGTTCTTCTTCCCCCAAGATTATGGGCGAGGCAGGAGCTTTAAAAAATGGGGACTTGAAAAGATAGGAACTCTTCGAAGAAGTGTCTCAAAAGCCATTGTTACGACACGAAGACTTGCAAGACTACGCAGGGGAAGCGACCACTCTATGTGCCCTGTATGCGTACTGGCTGATTTCAGTGTATTACTTCTCGTCTCTCTCCTTTTAGTCTCTGCTTAAAGCATTTCCTTCTGCACAGGGTAGAAAACAAGTCGTGCATCTCACTGAGCTCTTACTCTACAACATTTTTTCTCTCCTCTCTCTTGAGGGAACGAATGCCAATCTCATAGATATACCACACAAAAAAGTTATAAAAGAGCATAGACTTAGAGACCAGTTGGAGAAAGAAGCAGCTCACGGTAAGTCGTAATGGTTCCACGCACGGTACTAAAAGAAGAAGTCTGGTGATCTAGGTGGCTGTTAGCTGTCAACGCTAAGCTGTTTCAGAAAGTGCTGGCCAGGTGCGGCGCTTCGGTCACCGGGGCTGCGAGAAGTGAAACAAGGCGGAGACCTAGAATAAGGTGAACGGGATAAAAAATAACAGCAATAACAGAACCTCAGTCACTGTCTGATGAAAAAAAGAAAGGAAAAAAAGGTACGTGCAGCCACCGAGTATACGCTAAGCCTGTATTTCTTTGCGCGATATCCTACCGAAAAACAAAGCTCGGATTTAGTCTGGCATGTGCCACTAGTGGAATCCGACGATAGCCTGCAAGCACTCAGAATTACTGCTAAGATTTACTGGCTGGTAAGGAAAGTGCAGTGGACAACAGAGTTTGTTGTCTGAGTTCATTGAAGGTAGATGGTTACACTGAACATGGGGGTAAAATGTAATTACTTGCAAAGGTTTTTGGTCGTATACGTGAGCAGGGCAACCTATTGGTCTTGAGAGCCGGTTGGTCGTCATAATTCTGATATAGCACCCTTTTAAAAGCCCCGAAATAGGTGCTGAATAGCAATTGTGCCTGTCTTTTACACAGAATGAGAGGAGAAGTACAGCTATTTAAGCGTCTGGAAAGATGATAGGAAGGACTAGGAATGGAAGGAAAGGAAAACGAGAGAGAGCAAAGGCAGGGACCAGTTTGCCAATACTAGTGTGCTACCGTGCACAGGAGGGAATATATGGTAGGGGGGCTGAAAGAAGAGTAAAGAAAGAGAGTGGGACCACGCACACACACAAAACGTCATAGCGCAGAGTGGCAGTCCTGTGCTATATAAGGCATCATTAGGAGTTCGCAGCCGCTTGCACAAATCTGTTGCCCTTAGAAATTTCAACAATGCCTTGGTTGCTTGGATTCTCGGTGGATTTTGCGGATGACATTGGAGAATAGTTTTTAGCGTCATCACTTTTTTAACAAAGCAAGCGAGAATGATCGCAAGTGAATTTTTTTCGCACAGCGTAGAGATGACAGTCGCTGTAGATGTGTTAAAAAGTCTCTTCAGTACTACAGGCGCCTCAAAGAGCCATCGCTATAGGAAACAAATACGACTTTGTGAAAGCCACTCTTGATAATAAACACCATAGCATAGGCGAATTCCTTCAGTGACGTACAGTTGGTATAGTTTTGGCTTCTTAATGTATTCAATGTTGAGCTCGAACTACTCTTGTGATTGTTCGACGCACGGCAGCAGCATCAGACCTTGAAAGGGGCAAAGGCTCTTCCTTATCGCCTTGGGAAAGAGATGGCTGCTACAGGTGCAATATAGCACTTCGCTTGGTGTAAGGTTACGGACAATTTTTGAACACGTGGTGTACGTTTCGACAATTGGCCATGCCTTTTATAAGGTAGTTTTTTAGAAGAAAATACAGATTATAAACACCAGTTTACCTTCCCACAATGCAGAGTAAGTGCTCTGGGCTTCTTTGGGAAAGATTAGAACAATTTCTAGTCTCGTTGGTAACTAAAGTTTTATGAATGGTACAATTAGAATGAAAGAGTTATTACCGGCATAAATCATGAAAAAAGAAAATACAAAAAATTAGGAACACAAATGAAATCATTTAGCAACTTGTGACGTTTGATGTAACCTCTTCCGAATTGGCCGTCAATCTTGATTCGGGAAGTCAGATTGATCCTAATTCAGTGATAATTTCAAAAAATAATTCTAGAATCAAACACAGCAGATACTAACCCTGCATGATGAACTATATTCATTCCGCAAAACTTTGTTTCAATCACAAAAAATATGATTAAAGAAAAAAGAACCACATGTTAAAAAATTGGCCCTGTATCTGCATGTAATCTGCAAATGCCGTCGAGAGACGATAGTATTCCGTGTGGAGAGAGTGAACAAAACATGTATTTGATGTTCTGGGCAAAAAAATCGGTGAATAGTATCCCAGAGTCGTTAGAAAGCCTCGAGCGTGCAGCGGAGGCGAACTAGTGCATCAAGTCACGTCACACGTGAGACATGAGCGCCATCTGGCAGTTTCTTTTGGAAAACAAAGCGCGTGGCCGTGCGCACCCGTCTCAGAGGTGATCCGCTGTTGAACGCGAGGCGACGGGTAGGTGCCACCACCATCTCGTGTTAGCAAAGCGTTGGAAACACTCCCCATTCCTTGCAAGCGTTGCATGGTAAGCACAGCGTGATAAGCGCTACGGTCCTTAAAATTACTTATGTACGAGTTTTCTAGAGATGCATATGCAGAATATAAGCGTGTTGTTATAGTGTCCCAGACATGCGCAATAATTGCTTTTTAATTGACAATTTCACAAGTATGAACGCTCAACCTTGAGCAACATTGGTGGTCGCTGCGGATGGGGTCGGCCGTTTCAAATACCCGATGCCGGTAAGAGTGGACAAACAGACAAATGTACAGAAAGACAGACCAAAATTTTTGCGTCGAAGGTTCCCAAGAAAGACTATCGTCTTTAAAAAACAGACGTCCTTCTTTCGCGAAGTGTGACATATTGAAAAGTTGCCGAAACAACTAAAGCGTGTGTGAAAGAAGCAAAAGGCACTATCTGGTACGTGAAATCTGAAAACAAACGCCCTTTAGTTGAACGTTGTATCTGGACGGAGCGGCCTTCGATTCACTTTGCGAGGCACTCCGTCCTACTACCTTCTCGGCCCACATGACTGCTTCCCCGACGGTTCACACACTTCGAGTAAAAAATACATTGTGTAGATGAAGCTTTTATTGTCTAAGTTAAAATGAACTCAAAATAAAACTAGTAAACGATTCTATAACTAGAGATGACATACCAAAAGACAACTTATTGGGCAAAATACTTTTGGGGAATTGATCTTCGGAGTGCGGACCCCCCTTTCATTGTAATCTCATTCAACTTTGTCATTCGCAGACAAAGTTTTCAAACCTGTATTAGCACTGTGTCATACGTGATGCCCCACCTGGACACTTTAAGGGGACATAACTTTTATTAAGACTGCTTCAAATGGTTAGAGCTTCTTGTTCATTGATGCCCCGTTGCGGTGGTCTAGTGGCTAAGGTACTCGGCTGCTGACCCGCAGGTCGCGGGATCAAATCCCGGCTGCGGCGGCTGCATTTCCGATGGAGGCGGAAATGTTGTAGGCCCGTGTGCTTAGATTTGGGCGCACGTTAAAGAACCCTAGGTGGTCGAAATTTCCGGAGCCCTTAATTACGGCGTCTCTCACATTCGTATGGTGGTTTTGGGACGTTAAACCCCACAAATCAATCAATATTGACTATGAGGGTCGGCTTTGCATAAAGCTTGGTAAAATAACAGCCGACGGAAATAAAGTTTACAAGGATGAATACAATTGCATATGTTTCGCGTCACCCCACGGTTCCTGCAGCCTAATTTCTTGCCAATGCCAGCTATTCCAAACAGCACAGCAGTGAATGAAGAGGGCTGTCAGACTTCCCGTTGGCTTATTACGAAAGAGAGGCGCTCTTTGACGATTATTGACCAAATACATGGCTCATTAAATATTCGGGTGGAAGCAGAGGTACAGTATTTTAATGCGATTAACTTGGTTTATTTGTGTCAGATTTTTTTGCCCAGTCGGTAAGCTTTTTACTCGTACGGGCTGTTTTTTTTTCTTTGCAATGGGTGTTATTTCCAAGCAAAATATTGAGCACACAACACTTACATGAGTGCAGCTGAACTTCACGATGACCACGGAAATTCACGATGACCGCCGTAAAAGGTGGAGGTTGTTCTGGCTTTTGTCGGTTGAAGAATGTACGCACAACGCATTTCTTCTCGCATAAGCATGGCGACGAAACGCTCTCGTTCGTTTTTTTCCTCGCTTTTTTTTACTGCTATCTTTTCGCTAAGCTCAACAACCTGAGACGTTTATGTGCACAGCTGCTGGAATAGCAGCACCGGGATAGTTTTATTGACGCTGGCCATAAAGCACTGATCGACAAACATCTATATTTACAACATTTTTGTTTGCTGTCCCTAGAGCTTTCGTTTTCTATTTACTGCTATGCGACGAGAAGATGCTGTCACACGTTGTACCTACTATAACCGCCCCGTTTTAGCACGTGTTTCTGCGGACAATTTTGTGTTCTCGCTTGCAGGTTCCAGGGTGACATAATTTCTTTATATTTGCGATGAGAAGCAAGCACTGCCTTTTGATGCGTGAAGGAAGTTTAATGAAGGTGTTCTCCGACGACAAAGAAACAATGTGACTACTTTCCCCTGATAAGGTGCCGACTGGAGTTATTGGGATAGTTCGTTGTTGTTTTTATTGTAAGTGTCGCTGTTAAATGCGTGCCGCTGCTAATGAGACAACGCCTTATGTGCACGGAGGCGGGGATAAACTTTTTTTCAGGAAAAGAGAGGGGGGGGGGGTCCTACTTCCCTTTATGTCTCTTTTTGGTGTGCTAATATGTTTGCGCGTGTGTATGCCCCCATACAAAATGCATAATAATTCTGTGCAGGGGATGGGGTCACTCTAATAAACTCCTTGACGCGCACGCACACCCCCCCCCCCCCCCACACACACATCCTTGTAGTTGAAAGTGCGTCAATAAATTACTGAAGTACGAAAAATGTGGATGGGTTGTAGCTTGGATGGTCGGAAAAAAGGCACATACGATTAGTATGACTGGCCCCTATTCTTAGTAACCATCTTAGTACTTATTTGACTGTAGCACAAGTAAAAAAAAATTCACGTAAAGACTAACAGCAGGAGGAAGGAAAGAAAATAGGAAGAAAAGAACGGCAGGGAGGTTAAACAACGGCAGGCAGGCAGCCGGTTTGCTACCCTGCGCATGGGAGGGGGATGAGGGAGATTAAATATAGAGTAATATTCGTTGTGCAATACATGTAAAACAGCCAGAGCATGCATTATGTAAGCATTTTGTGCAAAACACCAGATGATAAGAAGCAATATGCAAAAAGCGCGCACAAGCCAATGCTCGAGAGTACACTCGATTTCTCCATCTTCCGAAGATTTCATCACATAAAATCATAGTTTGTGTGTGACTGTGGTATGTATGCAAATGCACCCACAAAGTTCTGTGTGCCTCAAGAAGTGTAAAGAAGTGTTCTACTGTAAGTTTCAAAGTGTTCTCAGTGTATGTGTTCTTACGCATTTAGTATTTAAAGGTTGATAGGTTAAATTAGTGTACTTAATACAATTTTAAAACGTGGATGTTAGTAAGCTGTAAAGCTGTTAGCTGTCAACGCAAAACCCACCAGCAAAAGTAGGTGGGGTTTCAACCTTACTTCTAATGGAAACACTGGTTTTCTGTGCGGGCTTGCCCCAAGAAAGTCATAAAAAACCTTTACGACCGGTTCGGCTTGCGAGATCAGCGGTACAGTTGAACCATGTTGGCCAAGCGTTCGAGATACGCCGTCGCCAGCTGTGCCTGCTTGGTGTTTCTTGATGCACAGAAAGTAACTTTGGTTGAGGCCATGGAAATTGCCATTCAAACCATGCTGCTGCCATGCCATGGTTTGTATGTATCACGAACGAATAAAACGTTAAAAAAGCATGTGTGTGGTTCTCAATGCATGCTGCGTCGTGCAACCACACGCTCATTAATCTGCTGCACATGCTAAGCCATGTCAGACAACTAACGAGGCTCTGTATCTTACACTCCCATAACGGCTCCATTACTCATGTGGAAAATTCATGAACTTGATTGATTGATATGGGAGGCTGAACGTTCAATACCACCATATAATCATGAGAGACGCCGTAGTGGAGGGCTTCGGAAATTTTGATCACCTGCGTTTCTTTTACGTGCACAGAAATTTGAGCACACGGGTCTAAACCATTTCCACCTCCATCGAAAATGCAGCAGCCGTATCCGGGATTCTATCCCGCGATCTGCGGGGGAAACATCCAGAAACTTGATGATACTCACTTGCCGTATTTTATAAATTAAAAATTACTTTTTTGTTTATATATTGTACTTAATTTCATTCCTCACCACTTTATAGCCTTCGGCGACAAGCTAATACTCATTATTGCAATAATATTTCTCTGTTAACTATATTATGAACGTGGTTCAGATAGTGTATACAGTGATGCCAACAGAATAAAGAGAATAATTGAGATCAGAATACTGCCTCTTAACTATCTGCTAACCCTCTTCATCTTCAAGCTCTCAAGTCAAAACATCGCACGAGGGCAATAGAAAGAGAAGAAGAGAAAGTATTGTAGCTAACGCTTTTATTATTAGTTTATTATCTTTTGTAGTGGAAGAGAAAGTGGGTAGCACAAAAAGCAATCAATAAAAATTATATGGGACTTCACGTACCAAAATCACAATTGATTATGAGGCACACCATTCTGAAGTGCTCCAGAAACGTAGACCATCTGGTGTCCTTTAACGTGAACTGATATTGCACAGTACACGGGCAACTAGATTTCTGCCTCTATCGAATTGTGAGCACCACGGCCGGGATTCAACCCGCGACCCCAAGCAAGCATCATAGCGCGTCACTAATTCACAGCACCGCCTAAAGGCCTTTGCGGTTTTCAACAGTTTAGATTTTGCTGTTTGTCAGGCCTGACACAGCAGAGACAATAATGGTAACGATAACTTCAATCAACAGTCAGGATCTCGCTAACGCACACAAAAATTATTTCCAAGTTGCATGTTAAGAAATAGTGATAAGATTATGTGTGGTATTATAGTAAGTGGCTGAAGAGGAGTTTTGCCTATCTTGGGCTCTGTAATGCGCAAAGAACTCCAAGTACACAGACAGTTTCTTTGGACGTTGCTTCCATGCAAATGCGGTGGCCGCCGCCGGGAGTAAAACATACGTCGATGTGCGGGGTAGAGAAAACCTTGTCTTTTGAAGTTTCTGTGTGTCCTCCTGTGCATTTGTATCTCTGGCACAGTAAAAAAATGCTTTGAATAATATTTAAATTTATTTCATCAGCGAAGAAAAAAAGTCCCAGCTTTTCCAAAAAGGCGAAGCAATGAACGCGATAGCAAGAAATTGGAAGGTCACTCGAAGAATGGCTAGCAGATTGAAACGTGCACCACGTTTCTAACGCACAAATTACGCCCGAAACGTACTCACAGGTTTAGAGGAACGTGAATGAACGTCTCAGTTGTAACTTTGCTGTGTCTGAAAAGCGAGTCTTTTTTTTTTTGCAAATGGAGATAGCGCAGCGAGTGCAGTGACTATTGTGCACCCGGTAACTGTCAATGTGAAAACCAATCAATGTGAAAAAACAAAAGGGTGAAATGATGGGGTTACACGTTGCCTTGTTCACAACGGAATGCCGGCTATGATGGAGGCTCTTAAGCATGGTTGAACACATCATGGAGATTCCGGAAATACACGCAGTATGTCATCCGGTATTATCTATTGATTATGTCGCTCGATTTTCCAATGATGCGTTATTGACTCGATGTTGAGTCTCCTTTCAAGAAACAGTTCACTGATGAATGTCAATACAAAGAAGAGTGAAGTTACAGCGTCTGCAGTATGCCGTCTTCACAACAAAATGCCAGGTGTGCAGGAGGCTCTTATGTGGGGTTGAACACATCACAGAAAGTCCGGAAGCACGCGCAGTTTATTTTCTCTTATTATCTATTGATTATGCTACTGCGTTTCCTAATGATACGCTATCTGATGCCTACAACGTGTTTGCATACTTATTTTGCTTTTTAAAACCCGATATACAACTTGTAATGCGTTATCGACTCAATGTTGAGTCTCTTTCAAGAATCAGGTCACTGATCTATGAAAAAACAAAAAAGAGTGAAGTTACGGGTCTGCAAGAAGCCTTTTTCACAACGAAATGATGGAAGTGCAAGAGGCTTTTATGTAAGGTTGAACACATCATAAAAAGTCCGGAAGTACACGCAGTTTGTTATTCCATATTATCTATTGATTATTACCCTCGTTCTCCTAATTATACAATATGGACTCAATGTTGGGTATCCTATCAAGAAGCAGGTGACCGATGAATGTCAAAACAAAAAATTGGCAGATCCCACGTACAGTGGGAATCGATTATATGCGAAGCACGAATGATAAAGGTCGATATGTCACTTTAAAATCAGCACAACGTTACGAGGCGGAGGTAAATGATGCGGTATTGGCTTCCGTGCCATGATTATCATGTTTGGATGTGTCGTCAACTTTCGTCATCTATTCATGCCACGTGATACCAAATTTATCATATGTCGAGCTAGCAAAATGGCCGTGAGCACGCTATGAGCGTGGTGTGTTGTCTTGTTCTTACATGACACGCGTGTCAGGATTATTATGTTTGTACCAGTCATATATTTCGTCATCCAACAACGTCACGTAACACCGAATTCGGTATAATTGGAGCTGGCAAAACGGCCTCCAGCGCATTATGCAGGGCCCAATATACTCCAATGTAGCATTGACGCGCACACACACTGGGCACAGCAACGCAACGTTAGCAAAACGCGAGCACTTTATAGTCTGACGTCAGGCGCGACGAGCGTCCGCCGGCGCGGCCCGACGGCAACCGGCGTACATGCTGCATTTCCCGCCGATGCGTTACCCAGACAACACTGCGTCTTCATTTTTCCGGGACGGAGAGACACTGGACGCACTGAAACGCACATGCGTCAAAGCAACGCAGCACGGCGCGCGCCTGCGAGTATATGGCAGGACCGGCGCCTGGCGTGGACAGGCTGGTGTGACGCGACGAAATGAACGAGCACGCGCACCGCGTCACGTCGAAATGTATTGGCACCTTGACTGTGGCAAGTAGTCATGTTCTAACATGACGCGCATCTCATGATTATCATGTTTGAACCAGTCACATACCTTCTTCATCCATTGGCGTCACGTAATACCAAATTAGGTGCCTGTGACGCCAGCGAAACGGCCACAAGCGCAGCATGAGCGTGGCATGTAGTCGTGTTGTTACATGACACGCATGTCATGATTTTCCTGTTAGGGTCTGTCGCTTGCGTTCGCCATGCAATCATGCCATACCATACCAGTTTTGCAACATGCCATGTGAACGAAACCTCCGCAAGAGCTGCAGGATTATGACATGTAAATGAGGACATACATGACGTATACATGTCATGATTTTATGTTATGACTAGTTAAATGTGTTCTTCATACAGTCATGTTATGCCATACGAAGTTTGGTATTGATACCATTTTCGAAACGGCCAGGAGATTTGGTATTGATACCATTTTCGAAACGGCCAGGAGAGAGACATGTTGTAGGCGGCTAGCTAGCTAGCTGGATAGATAGATAGATAGATAGATAGATAGATAGATAGATAGATAGTAAGATAGATAGATAGCTAGATAGATAGATAGATAGATAGATAGATAGATAGATAGATAGATAGATAGATAGATAGATAGATAGATAGATAGATAGATAGATAGATAGATAGATAGATAGATAGATAGATAGATAGATAGATAGATAGATAGCCCTCACCTGCGTATGACCAAATGAAGGAAAGAATACGTAAGACATTGTTCTATTTGTGCAGATTAAAAAGGTGAAAAATATATACTGAGATACCCGCACAATAGACTTATACCAGAACGAATTATATAGAGATAATACAGAGATGATGTACGATATGAGATTAAAAACTGAACATGCGCAGTCTATATTAGACTACCAAAGAAGCCATGTAATTGGAATCTAAAGGTGTTGTAGTTTGTAACACGACGGAAATGCGAAATTCATTGAGCCACCCAAAACCAGATTCAAGTGGTAACATGGCTATAAAACCCCCAGACGACCAGAAAAAAAGAGAAAATTATGTACACTAACTATAGTAAGCAAACAAATAAACAGACCTAATTGATGCGTGCATTCTAAAAGTTAGGAAGCAGGGTGTTTTTCCTAATACACAAAAGATAACATCATCGTTCACACACACACACACACACACACACACACACACACACACACACATATATATATATATATATATATATATATATATATATATATCTGCCACCACGTCTTCTGCCACCAACACAGCGTTGCATTATATATATATATATATATATATATATATATATATATATATATATATATATATATAATGCAACGCTGTGTTGGTGGCAGAAGACGACAGCGAAGAAGTGAATGGCAGCTGTGGCTGAGTAAACCTCCACTTCGAGTTCCTGCCTATCGTTTCCTCTTGCGACAATAATATAAGAGAAAGAAGTGTATACCTAAGGGGTCGTTTTTCCGTGTTTTGACACAATAATAATGAGATCTAACAGACAATATTGCCAAGGAATGTAGAGGGGAAGTTATTAGAATTTATTAGAAGTTATTTTATTTCAGTTCACTGAATCATCCACCGTACATCACGCCCCCTCCGCACATATCCCATCGCACTGGTCATCCGTTACAAGTCGCAATACCACGTACCCGGACCACTGTATTCCAAGCCTCCTTTTTCGTAAGAGCAGCAAAAGACTGGAACGGCCTTCCTCACGCCATCTGTACCATCACTAACCCATCTATGTTTGCAGAAGCCATTAAAAACACCGTTGTATAGTTCTCTTTTTTTGTTATGCACCACCCCTTATGTAATACCCCTACAGGGGGTCTTTAAGGAAATAAAAGTGAAGTGAAGTGAAGTGAAAAGGAATGTGAATAAGAAGAAAGAAAAGTGGGTGGAAAATAACCAGCCGTGAGCAGGAATCGAACCTATGACCTTCGAATAACGGTCGTAGGTTCAATTCCTGCTCACGGCTGGTTATTTTTCCACCCACTTTTGTTTCTTCTTATTCACATTTCATTTTCTCTAATAACTTGCCCTATACATTCCTTGGCATTATTGTCTGTTAAATCTTATACACATATATATATATATATATATATATATATATATATATATATATATATATATAAACATTGTTGCCATTCAGTAGCAGAATGCTAAATGCTCATGAGACGTGCTCAAGTAACAGCTGTTCGCATTAGAATGCGAAGTGTAACACAGACGCACGTCGTCACTCAGTCCTTTCAGACTGCCCACTTGACGACTCAAATTTCAGAGTGATGCACAAGCGAATAGAGCCATCTTCCTTGGCGGGGTTCTCTTCTTACGATATTGCGCGGTATATTGAAGGCGTGTGCCACAAAACGCAGTCGCCACTTTCATGGGCGTATTCATTTCAGACTTCAACGTAACTGTTCCTTTTCTCTGTCACCTCACGCTTTCCCAACTTCGAGCCATTGGTCTGATTGCCGTCATTGCATCTGCAATCATCTCGAAGGCGCCTTCTTCTATTGCCACTCACTGAGTTCCAAGTATTGGCTTGCTGGGGCCACCACTTTTATTCAGGCTCCATCTCTTGCTCCGTTCAGTAGTAGTAGTTGTTGTTGTTTCCCTGTGCAAATGGCTCGTACCCAAAGAAGGGGATTGGCCGATTCAGTATTTTGTAGCGGATGTTCTTGTTTTATCAAGGAGGAAATGGTATTACCCTCTATGTGCATTCCAATAGATTTCACAAGGTGAAGACAAATACCAAAGAATGTATCAATTACTTTCACGAATGCTTACGCATTTAACAGTTTGGCTTTACCAGACTATCTATTCTAGCAAGCATGCCCATAAAAACCCACTTTTCAATGGGCCTGTTTTACTATGGTTTCTTTTCAGCTGCCTCCACAGTTTTTTTTTTCCTTTTATTATTGATTTTTACGTCTTCAAACGCGCCTATAAAAATATCTAGTGCAAGTTTAGAAAACCGGGCACAAGGACATTCCGAATCACAATCGAAGCCGGAAAGTTACCTCCATAGTATTCTCGTTTACATTAATTCAGCAATATTATTATG
The DNA here is from genome assembly GCF_043290135.1 of Rhipicephalus microplus. Lineage (NCBI taxonomy): Eukaryota > Metazoa > Arthropoda > Arachnida > Ixodida > Ixodidae > Rhipicephalus > Rhipicephalus microplus. The sequence goes on along the minus strand of NC_134704.1, from coordinate 18,148,728 downwards.
GGAAAGTGGCGTAACAAACGTGGCCGACGGGACTAATTTACATCGGGCGACACCAATAGAAAAAATGCGCACATTTTCACGAAGTAAATGACGGGGCAAAGCTTGGTTCTAAGGTCCATAAGTTCTGCGTTGAAATTACCGACTAGTATAATGGACGGAGAGATGGACGGACGGATGCATGAACGGATGGACAGGTAGTAGGACAGATGTACGGATGGACGAATGCATAATGCAGGTGACTCTGTATTGTGCTGTTGTATGCTTGATTGTTGTACTCAAAGTTGTTTTTTGTTGAAATGTTTATATTTTACAGCGCTAAGGGTTAGGGATGGAGGAGAGCGGACACAGCACTGACTATAAAATAAAATAAAAGACAGACAGACAGATGGACGGATGGATGAATGGGCAGAAGAATGGATGGGCGGACGAATGGATGGGTAAATGACTGGATGAATGGATAGATGGATGGACGGACGAATAGGTGGATGGAAGGAAGGAAGGAAGGAAGGAAGGAAGGAAGGAAGGAAGGAAGGAAGGAAGGAAGGAAGGAAGGAAGGAAGGAAGGAAGGAAGGAAGGAAGGAAGGAAGGAAGGAAGGAAGGAAGGAAGGAAGGAAGGAAGGAAGGAAGGAAGGAAGGAAGGAAGGAAGGAAGGAAGGAAGGAAGGAAGGAAGGAAGGAAGGAAGGAAGGAAGGAAGGAAGGAAGGAAGGAAGGAAGGAAGGAAGGAAGGAAGGAAGGAAGGAAGGAAGGAAGGAAGGAAGGAAGGAAGGAAGGAAGGAAGGAAGGAAGGAAGGAAGGAAGGAAGGAAGGAAGGAAGGAAGGAAGGAAGGAAGGAAGGAAGGAAGGAAGGAAGGAAGGAAGGAAGGAAGGAAGGAAGGAAGGAAGGAAGGAAGGAAGGAAGGAAGGAAGGAAGGAAGGAAGGAAGGAAGGAAGGAAGGAAGGAAGGAAGGAAGGAAGGAAGGAAGGAAGAAGGAAGGAAGGAAGGAAGGAAGGAAGGAAGGAAGGAAGGAAGGAAGGAAGGAAGGAAGGAAGGAAGGAAGGAAGGAAGGAAGGAAGGAAGGAAGGAAGGAAGGAAGGAAGGAAGGAAGGAAGGAAGGAAGGAAGGAAGGAAGGAAGGAAGGAAGGAAGGAAGGAAGGAAGGAAGGAAGGAAGGAAGGAAGGAAGGAAGGAAGGAAGGAAGGAAGGAAGGAAGGAAGGAAGGAAGGAAGGAAGGAAGGAAGGAAGGAAGGAAGGAAGGAAGGAAGGAAGGAAGGAAGGAAGGAAGGAAGGAAGGAAGGAAGGAAGGAAGGAAGGAAGGAAGGAAGGAAGGAAGGAAGGAAGGAAGGAAGGAAGGAAGGAAGGAAGGAAGGAAGGAAGGAAGGAAGGAAGGAAGGAAGGAAGGAAGGAAGGAAGGAAGGAAGGAAGGAAGGAAGGAAGGAAGGAAGGAAGGAAGGAAGGAAGGAAGGAAGGAAGGAAGGAAGGAAGGAAGGAAGGAAGGAAGGAAGGAAGGAAGGAAGGAAGGAAGGAAGGAAGGAAGGAAGGAAGGATGGATGGATGGATGGATGGATGGATGGATGGATGGATGGATGGATGGATGGATGGATGGATGGATGGATGGATGGATGGATGGATGGATGGATGGATGGATGGATGGATGGATGGATGGATGGATGGATGGATGGATGGATGGATGGATGGATGGATGGATGGATGGATGGATGGATGGATGGATGGATGGATGGATGGATGGATGGATGGATGGATGGATGGATGGATGGATGGATGGATGGATGGATGGATGGATGGATGGATGGATGGATGGATGGATGGATGGATGGATGGATGGATGGATGGATGGATGGATGGATGGATGGATGGATGGATGGATGGATGGATGGATGGATGGATGGATGGATGGATGGATGGATGGATGGATGGATGGATGGATGGATGGATGGATGGATGGATGGATGGATGGATGGATGGATGGATGGATGGATGGATGGATGGATGGATGGATGGATGGATGGATGGATGGATGGATGGATGGATGGATGGATGGATGATGGATGGATGGATGGATGGATGGATGGATGGATGGATGGATGGATGGATGGATGGATGGATGGATGGATGGATGGATGGATGGATGGATGGATGGATGGATGGATGGATGGATGGATGGATGGATGGATGGATGGATGGATGGATGGATGGATGGATGGATGGATGGATGGATGGATGGATGGATGGATGGATGGATGGATGGATGGATGGATGGATGGATGGATGGATGGATGGATGGATGGATGGATGGATGGATGGATGGATGGATGGATGGATGGATGGATGGATGGATGGATGGATGGATGGATGGATGGATGGATGGATGGATGGATGGATGGATGGATGATGGATGGATGGATGGATGGATGGATGGATGGATGGATGGATGGATGGATGGATGGATGGATGGATGGATGGATGGATGGATGGATGGATGGATGGATGGATGGATGGATGGATGGATGGATGGATGGATGGATGGATGGATGGATGGATGGATGGATGGATGGATGGATGGATGGATGGATGGATGGATGGATGGATGGATGGATGGATGGATGGATGGATGGATGGATGGATGGATGGATGGATGGATGGATGGATGGATGGATGGATGGATGGATGGATGGATGGATGGATGGATGGATGGATGGATGGATGGATGGATGGATGGATGGATGGATGGATGGATGGATGGATGGATGGATGGATGGATGGATGGATGGATGGATGGATGGATGGATGGATGGATGGATGGATGGATGGATGGATGGATGGATGGATGGATGGATGGATGGATGGATGGATGGATGGATGGATGGATGGATGGATGGATGGATGGATGGATGGATGGATGGATGGATGGATGGATGGATGGATGGATGGATGGATGGATGGATGGATGGATGGATGGATGGATGGATGGATGGATGGATGGATGGATGGATGGATGGATGGATGGATGGATGGATGGATGGATGGATGGATGGATGGATGGATGGATGGATGGATGGATGGATGGATGGATGGATGGATGGATGGATGGATGGATGGATGGATGGATGGATGGATGGATGGATGGATGGATGGATGGATGGATGGATGGATGGATGGATGGATGGATGGATGGATGGATGGATGGATGGATGGATGGATGGATGGATGGATGGATGGATGGATGGATGGATGGATGGATGATGGATGGATGGATGGATGGATGGATGGATGGATGGATGGATGGATGATGGATGGATGGATGGATGGATGGATGGATGGATGGATGGATGGATGGATGGATGGATGGATGGATGGATGGATGGATGGATGGATGGATGGATGGATGGATGGATGGATGGATGGATGGATGGATGGATGGATGGATGGATGATGGATGGATGGATGGATGGATGGATGATGGATGGATGGATGGATGGATGGATGGATGGATGGATGGATGGATGGATGGATGGATGGATGGATGGATGGATGGATGGATGGATGGATGGATGGATGGATGGATGGATGGATGGATGGATGGATGGATGGATGGATGGATGGATGGATGGATGGATGGATGGATGGATGGATGGATGGATGGATGGATGGATGGATGGATGGATGGATGGATGGATGGATGGATGGATGGATGGATGGATGGATGGATGGATGGATGGATGGATGGATGGATGGATGGATGGATGGATGGATGGATGGATGGATGGATGGATGGATGGATGGATGGATGGATGGACAGATGGACCGAGAATTCGAGAATTGCGCAGTGTAAAGAAAGAGAAAGAAAGACTGCGTTGCATTGTGTTCAAGCGCATTGAAAATTATATAGAATTTGGTAGTTGCTTGCATATATAACAATTTGTTTAACATTTTGCTTAGTTTTTGTGTGTGCACGTTTCTCTTAGCTACAACAATTTGAAATAAGAGGTAACTTTCCTTCCGCTTTTTAGCATATTCAAGTGATTGACGCTTCACAGCTATTAAAGCAATCGCACCCTGCAAGCGTTATGGTAACGTGTTCACCATTGCACAGTGTCTCCTCTGGTCCAGCGGTTACCTTATATAGAATATTTGAAGCCAACGGAGCTTGTTCTAAAATCTAACGCACTTTGAATGCTCTTAACTTCATTCGTTTTCCGCTTCCACATACAAGCTCTCCTCAAGACGAGACAGAAACTTAGAAATTAGAAATGCCTTAGCTTCTGCGACACCATAAATTTGCGTGGACTAGAATGCGTGCCAGATTTGTGTGCCTAAGATCTTTGTTCGTAATTTTTCGCGCCTCTACAACGCAATCTGCGACGTCAGTTTTAACTAGGACTTCGAAAATTCATTGTTACTTCTTGTTGCTTTAAGGGCAAGGCTCCTTTGCTCCGTCAATGCAATAAGAAAGACATAAAAAAAGGCATCAACGAGCTTTCCCGGTAGTTCTTAATCTTATTATAGCGTCTAGAAGGTCGGGTAGTTTTCTGCCGGGGTTCCATCAATTTTACAATTTCACGTCATGTCACAACAAAGCTTGGATCTACGCCGGTGCGTGGTTTTCCTTTGTACAGTGGAACTTAGCTCGGTACTTGTGCTACGAGGTAGCCCTACTGCGCATACATGCCTACGGACCTCAATACACATGTCGTATTGAACGTACATGCAGGGCATTAGGAAGAACAGGAAACGGGATAGAAATTCGCATTTTCGTGGTAGTGTTTATGAAAAATGGAAACAATTTACAGTATTGTGTGCACTGCTGTGGGGGAGCTGCTTGCCGGTGTCCTGAATGGTGCTGGTACTGCGCACTTAGCCAGAGCGTAGTCAGAAAACTTTTTTTCAAGAATGCGGAGTGCAGAGTGTGTTAAACATATATTACGGACGTACGTGCATTTTTGGTATATGCCCGTGTGTTCGCATACACTCATGCCAAGTTGGAAACCTATAGAGGGATTCGAACACCTTCAATAAGCCCTCCCCTTTCTTGTCTCCGCCTGTGCTGTTCAAAAACCACAACAACAACAACTCAACATTAATTTTTCCTACTCATGCATCTACGAGGTTGACATAACAGACTTCAGTCACTGGGTCATAGGTCGACAGTTGTAATGAATGCAGAACGAAGTTTAACGATACAGAATAAAGCGAGGGCTATAAGCTGTCTCTTTAAAGACTTACAGACGTCTACAACGAAATGTGTTTAGAAAAAAAAGGATCTACGATTTGGAGTACGCTGTACTCTACTATAGAACTCACAGAATAACACCGTGGAGGACAACGCTGGATGACTGCCAGTGCATGTTTGGAACAAGTTGTCAACAATTTAGGGTACTTCATACTCAACTATGCGAGAAGAGCCATCCCGTGGGCCTCGTACTTAACCCAAGACGACTGGGAAGGATGTGTGTTTAAAATAAAAGTTGTAATGGATACATGTGTGTTTAGAAAAAAGTGGGCAACAACTTAGAGTACTAGTTACTCTACTATGGAAGAAGCCGTCCCGGGAGGAGCAGAAACCAATGAATACATGCAAATCCTCGTGGAAAAAATACATTGCTAGTCGAAGAGCTATTCAACGCTAAATGATATGATTACCTCAACATTACCTTCGTAATCGCCCATGATTTTTATATGAGTTTTCTTTGAGTCTTCTTTCTGTATTGCAGACAATGAAAAACCACCTACAATAATTCCCTATAATTTTTACAGAAACATACATTTTTACATACAGCCTTTCTTGAGGATTAAATATACCCAAATTATTCTTTTAGAAACGGCTCTTCTTGTAATACAGATAGACTCATGAATAGAGAGATAGAGTTTATTGGGTTCTTCAGATTGTGTTTACAAAAAGAAAAAGACAGCACAGGCCAAGGAGTTCTACGCCTCTTCAGAAAGATCTACACAATGCCTTCTCAATGTTGGGCCTCAGCTCTGCAGGGGAGCCTCTCACTGCTCATCACTAGATTTTGGGCGTTCCACACTATTTTTTGACAATGTAGAGAAAGATACGAGAGCGGAGCTTCGACACATATACTTCTACACAAAGTAGTCCGGTTTGGCGAGTGTTTTGTAACGCTGTGGAAAGTGATGACACTGCTCCGTCAACGCTGCATACCAATGTGGACGCCGCTTAGCGGTTGAAGTACATATTAAAGGTACAACTTTCTCAAGCATGCAAAAACGCTGTGTGTAACGTATAAAATTAATATGTGCAAATATCTCACTCATGCGTACTTCGTCCTGTCACAAAGAGGTGACTGTAGAAAATAAAGAACTGATTTTTACATATCACACAGAAAATACTGATAAACTTATGATTAGTCTTTGTAACCTTTTTTTCATTGCCAAGAAGGGTGCGTGAAAAAATATATACGCCGCAGTAGAACATTCTCAAAATAATATCGGTGACGTCAAACGAACTACCTACAATAATTCACTAGTAATCGATCTAGCTGCACTAATTAAAGAACCTTCCGTGCATAAAGAGACACAATAGAATGTTCCTTCTTCGTTTCTGTTTGATTCATAGAAATAGGTACCACTGGAAGTTGCTATGGGGAATGGCACGAGTGGTTCAAGAATTCAATTTTCGCGTCGTGCCATTTCTACTAGAGATGGCACGAATCTAGCTAGATGGCACAGGTCGGGCCATCTAGCGGGGCGCAGTTAAACCAAAAAACGTCTACCATCTCGGAGCCAATGTACAGAAATTTATTAATGGCCGTTGTTGCTGTTGTGACTCCTGCGGCGTTGGTTCTGTCTACAAGTTTCGGCGACCACGCAGTAAAGGCGGGCAACGTTGTGTACAGCAACAGCGACGTGAGTCAGTCCGCTTCTTCAGGCGTGTGAATCGAACTGCGCTAACCTGGTGCAGGCTGCTAAAACATGACTTTATTTTGAAATAATATCTTCCTTGGCATAAACGTAAAACTACGAGGTTTCTAGACCACTGTTTCAACAATGAACGTTGATTGATTTGATTGATGTGTGGGATTTAACGTCCCGAAACCATGATATGATTATGGTTTCCAATCAACATTGACTTAAGAGTTGCCTTTAGTGTGCCTTTAAGGAGCTTCGCCTCTAAAAAGTTTCTTCTACGGTAGCTGCATTACATGAGTGGAGACTACATTGGACAAACCGTGTTACTTTCACAAACTAACTGTCATGACATGATAAGAAAAACTTTACTCAAGTCCTTCAAGTCACCTTAGTGTCCTAGGCTGAAGCGAATAACTTAGGGGCAGGCCGTGAGGCTAAAAGATGCATCTGTAATATGAAAGCCCAGAACAACATCTTGAGGTGAACTTGCATGATGTCTCAATGCACCTAAAAAATTTCTCTCAAGCCCAAAAAGACTGGAGACAGAGTTCCGGTTGTTCTTGGTTATCATACTGTAAGTGAATAAGCAATTAAGAAACAAGCCAATGGACGTCCAGGCTAAAAGAGTGCCGCCGACCTTCTTTATGTGTAATCGAGACGGCTACCTGCTCTCCCATAGTTGAGTACGAAGGAATCGAAATTGCTTTAAACATTTTTTTAAACACGCGCATTGAATTCTTACAGCTTCTTGAAGCTGGAACGGCTCTCTCAACTCCCATAGTAGAGTACTCTTTCACACTCTAAATCGTCGAAGATTTGTCCTAAACACACAAAGGTCGTAACTCGTGCTGAGGCCTGGAGGAAAGAAATGTCCCAGCATATCCACGGAGTGAATGATGACGAGTTGGGCGAAGCGTAAAAGATTGCTTTAATGATGTGCCAAGAAAATTACACGCAATGGTAGTGGATACGACGAAGAGGAATAAATATTTATGAGCGGTATCGAGGCTTCGCGATAACAAAACATTCAAGCTCAGGATGCAGTGTGCTTAAAAACTCAATGCAAGATACGGGTGCTACACAATGACACACGAACAAACTCTGTCAGTCGGCCACTTTGTGTACTCACTAGAGCGAAAAAAATGCACACATATAAGCACACTTTCGTTTCCTTCATCGTTATTTTTATTCCGTTAGGTGAACCGCTTCTATTCCAAGTAGTGGTGGCACACACAATGATTGATTGATTGATATGTGGGGTTTAACGTCTCAAAACCACCATATGATTATGAGAGACGCCGTAGTGGAGGGCTCCCGAAATTTCGACCACCTGGGGTTTTTTAACGTGCACCCAAATCTGAGCACACGGGCCTACAACATTTCCGCCTCCATCGGAAATGCAGCCACTGTAGCCGGGATTCGATCCCGCGATCTGCTGGTCAGCAGCCGAGTACCTTAGCCACTAGACCACCGCTGCGGGGCCGTCGCACACACAATAAACTATTGCTCATAAAGAAGAAATTGTGTGCTCCAGTACCTATGTGGTAAACCTTCGGGTACTCCTCATCGTGCTAGCTTCGTTCATTAAAGAACTGCAACCTTGACTGATGATTGATACCTGGGGTTTAACGTCCCAAAACTACGATATGACTATGAGATACGCCGTAGTGGAGGGCTGCAAAAATTTCTACCACCTGGGGTTCTTTGACGTGCACCCAAATCTGAACACATGGGCCTACAGCGTTTCCGCCTCCAAAGACTGCAACCTTTTCTCACTATAATGTATTTGCGGCTCGCAAGTCTTGTGTTTTTTTAGAAGACTTGCTGCACAGGCTATCACTGCAAGTCAATCGTAAATTAATTGCCTCTCGCTGCTCGAGTGGTGTGAGTGAGTTACACGGGCTGGCCAGCTGAGTGAGTTAGGCTTCCTTGCACAACTATGACGAAATTTACTGGTCTGATAAAACGGCGGCATTAGTTTTGGTAACCACTGGATCTCAAGCAATTATTGCAGTTAAGCTAAGTTTTATTTTTTTTCTATTACTACAGATACAGTATTCTTTTCCACAAACTGCGTGTCGAATGAAGTTGGGTCAAGTTAAATGAATGTATAATGTTGAATGCTGAACAAAGAAAACTACGAAGTTACAGAATAACGAAAGCAGTGCCAGTGGTTTTTATTATAGTTACCGAACCCGTAAGAAGGGAGAGCCTATCCGTCTTTCTGACAGAGATACTACTTTATTTTTCCGCCTACGTCACAAAATTGTAATGATGCATAGAGTAGCGGGCGTCTGCAACTGCACTTGCAGAAGTTGCCGCAAGAGCGTTCACAAAGGACTCTATAGTGTGCACTCCTCCATCGTTCTCTGGGACTGTGCGGTGCGTTCCGCGTATGCCAGGCGTTTTGTTGCTGAGCTATTCTCGCTTTTACAGCGAAAGCATTTATAAGATCAGAACACGGGTAAGGTGTGGCGCCGAGTTGTTCGCCGCCGCTGCCACCGCCGCTGGTGTCCGTAACTAGTATCGCAAGAAATAAGAAAACTCGGTAAATGAAAAACACCAAGAGAAATGGATTCAAACGCACGTGCGCTACGCGTCAGCCTAGTATTCCACCACTGAGCCACGCCGATGTTTCCAACGCATTGCCAAACTGGCCATAGGCTGGCTTGATGTCGGGAAAGGAATCACGTTAATATGAGTAACAAATTGTTTTAGAACATTAAAGGAACAACCAGGCGTCACACGTCGCGAAGTAAGAAAAGTGTGGGTCGTCCAATGCTCCAACCCAATAGAAAACTGATTTTTGATCACCTATCAACTGCGGTGTGTATACACACTTCAGGCATAATTCTTTTTCGTCGTCAGCCCCTGCATTTTAAATTGCACAAAATTCTTACAAGTGTGTAGCGTATACCACGCTTCTCCAAAGAATTATAAAGGATAGCATAGGGTATACCAGTCTACTACACAAAAGTTTGGATTATTTGTGACGTAGTGGGTACCCAGCAATTAAGCTTTTAGGAGTCACATAAAGAAAGTTACGGAAAGGCTCTTGAAGGCCGTTCTTCCAGCTTTCGGTGTGACTGTGCTGCAACTTCCGTGCAGGCATGGCGTCTCCCCCACCGCTTTTTTCTGGTATTACTTCTTTTTTTTCTATTACCCTGAGAAACACGTTACAGTGCGCATGTTGTGAAGAACTGCAAGGCTGTTGAATCGATAATACTACTGCTCAATGGTCCTCATTTCCCCCAGTTCACTCTTAGAATGGGTGTTTTTTTCCTTAATGAGCATGCGTTTAAAGTGTTTCTGGTGTGATTCAGGAAGGTTATGCTGTATATTCAATCGAAGTTTTTGTCAAGAGACACGTGCATAGATGATGTGACCCAGGCAAATAATATGGCTCCAGAAGTAACTCTAATGCTGTTGTGGTGGCGCACATGCACAATGAAGTGATTTATGTTTCGTTTTACTGTATAGCCTAATCACCCATGCACATAATAAATTTTTCACCGTGTTCTAACTTCTGTGGGCGTTTCGATTCATGTCATCGAAATACGGTTCCCTGCTTTATTATATACACGCTTCGCTAAACTTAAGTCAAGATATCTGTTCAAGAAAGGTGGTTTTCGCTGGCAACAGTGGCCAGTTGGTGTTATCGGCTGCAATAAAAAAATAAACATAATATATATATTCGCCATTAGAAACAGGAGTGCTGTTACCCCACCGCTGCGAGTTTTAGTATTTGAAGCAATGAGCTGTTTGACATATGAGATGTAAGAGGCATGTATCGCCTTGAAGAAGCAGTTGTACGGCTTTCTCAATGCAGAATATTTTGTTCCTGTTTTGAAGGCATTAGTATGAACACACATATGTACCCGAAAACATGAACGCTAAAAAATATCAGATCAGTGCAGAACGAGAGACTACACGATAAGTGAGGCCTTGCGTGTTTGGTAAACATGTATAGAAAGCAGTACCTAGTTGTAGGGGGAACGTATAGGCAGCAACAAAAAAAATTACGAATGAAAAGTATACGTTACATTTCTTTTTTTTCCTTGTTTCATTGAGAACATGACGCCGGTAATAAGGGGCAGTGAAAATAATGAAAACCTACCGCGATTTCAGGGCCTTTGGCGTTGTATTTTCGTTTCCTTATCTCGAATCATGCGAGGAACGATTTCGGTTGGACAAGAAAATGTCGTGCCTCAGTCCGTTTGATAGAACTCTGGCGAGTTGTAATGGTCGCACAATTGAGAAAAGTTAGTGAGACGCAAGAGGTCAGTGAGAGGGGAGCTATTATGCGCTGACTATAGTAAGCGGGTGTGGGCACAAGTGAAGCATCTGGCGAAAGGTTCCTTACAAGACACGGCAGGTGCACAAAAAAGCCCCATCTTGGATAAGTGTGCAATTGTGAGAGAAAGAAGCAAGTGAACATGCTTATTCTGAAGAGTTGCACAGATGGCAGTGTAGCATTCAAGCGGAAATTACATGGTGTCGGCACACCCAAGTATTTACGCCCAACTTTTCCGCTGGTCTTATACAATGAAGGCAGCACCTCGCTTCTGTTAGCCGAGTTTTTTTTTACAACTCATTTGACCGTATGGTTTATTCTTATTTACGTGTGTGCAGTCTTCTCTTTTACTTGCGTAAAGGCTTACGTGCCAATTTTGTACTTTATTATGGTTCATCTGAGTGCCATGTACTACCTTCTTTTTATCTCTTAAAAGGAGGTAGGAGGCTGATATGTTTTTTTTGCGAATCTGAATTCGCTAGTCGTTGCTCTTCTTTTCATAGCCTGTCTTTCACAACATCGTCGTAAAAAAAGTCTATCAAGATAACCTCACAATTTTGCCCCTTCCATATTTTTTGCCAGCTTACACCTATAGTGTTGCTTTTATGGCTGTTGAAAAAAAAATTTTTCTGTAATAAACGCAGCGCATGAAATGAAGTTACAGTCAGAATAATTTCAATCACCTTGATAAAAACTGTGCCTGTTTTGAAAGCTTTAATTACAGATATGCTCAGCTTCGCTTCCAGACTACGAAAATTGGAAAGGACCATCATGCATGTTCGAAGCACGTTCGATGCGAGTATCATCAGTTCATGTATTTAGTTCATCAGCGTTGCTTTGGAAAAAGGGGGGTGGCGCAGAGCAGTGCATCTCCACACAATCTTTAAAATGTGCATGTGTATATAAAGAAGCACGCAATTACACGCACGTGCATGCGTACATAGAAGTGCCCCCCCCCCCACCCTCTCCGGAAAAATTCTTGCTACGCCCTTGCTTGTGCAAGTATAGAAACCTTGAGAAAACGAGCAATTATCTTGACAAGCTAACAAACTACCGATTCCTACAGGAGCCAACGTGCTAAACCATCCCGAATGCACTCGGACTTGCCAGTTGGGAAGGCTCCCGACTTTTTTTTACTACTAGGGGTTTCTTTTTCTCCCTTTTAACATCCAAGACGCCCTAACATCCATGGGTTCTTACTATTGGTCTAATAAACAAAGTTAGACCAGTCAACTCTTCACCTCCTGCTGTGCAAGCAGAATCTTCTAAAGCTGCTGCATCACTATGGCTAGCTTCATCTTGTACAAAGCTTTTCTTCGACATTATAGTGTTTGTTTTACTTGCGGCAACTTATCTCTCAGATTTCACCTATATTTTTTTTTTATTTGGAGCAACTCAGGCTTAAAAAAAACAGCTGATTAAAAGACGTAATGAATGCATGTATAGAGCTTCATATGTTGCCAACGGCATTGGAAGAAAACGGAAAGCTTGCGAGAAAGCAAGATTAATGGGTGGTTCGCCGCAACAGCTAGAGTGGTATTTAGTCTAACATTCCTCACGAGCCTGTTGGATGACAGGGAGGTCGCAGCAAGAAGAATGTCCATCTAGATTCACACAGTGCCCAAATTCCAATGACTGCGGCCAAACAGGACATGTCACGAGTGGGAAAAAAAAAGACCAGAGTGAAAGACCGGAGAGAAGTGGCGGGTTCATTAAAGCAAAGTTTGCTTGGCTCTCATGAAATAGAAATAGGGTGTGAATGGGTGTAAAAATTTGGAGGGAGAGAGTGGGGCAGCATTGCATTCGCACGTGGAGACAAGTGGCTTGTAGAAAAGGCGGTCACTGAAGATGAGAACTATAGTAATGTCGAGTGTTTAATGTCTCACAATGACAGTACGATTATGACAGGTGCCGCAGTAAATGTCTCCGAAAATATCATCCATCTACGGTTCTCCAACGTACATCTAAACCTAATAACATGGGCCTCAAGCCCTTTCGCCTCTATGGAAAATGGAGCTGCCGCGGCTGGGATTCAATCCCGCAACCTGCGGTGCAGCAGTCGAGCCCCATAACCTCGAGGCCCACAAGGGAAGTCATGAAAAGGGAAAGGGTGTTGCACTGTGGCTCTCATATCCCGTTTGTTTGGTGTCAGTTTCGTATAATGCTGCAGGCAGAAGTACCATTCAAGCTTACGAGGAAACGTGGGCTACTATCAATATCTATAAGTAAATTTTAAGCCTCGTTTCTTTCAGTGAACTTCTGGAGTGCCCTCTATATAGGCCACATACCAACATTGTGAAGTGCTCGAATAAATAAGAACACTGACTTTTCGGGTTTTAAGAAGGCAAGCCCGCTTGCTGAAACGTTGGCTCCAGGGACACACCGCATTTCAGAAATTTTTAACGACTGAGGACGTTTCTCTTGCAAGCACTTCCGGTCAAGCACTCACTTTACCGTATTCTGAATGTTCCTAAAATTATTAAAAATAAAACAACCCGAAGTTCATTGCAATGATTCAAGTTAAGTAATATTAGATTTGTATAATATGGAAACAGAAGTTTGATTAAAGTAAGGTGCAATCAACTGTGAGGACAGTTAATAAAAACAATTGAGGGAGTTCACTGAAACTTCAGAGGCCCTTCTTGTGAGCAGCTGGGAATTTTGCAGCTCCTGGGGTTGCATATCTCAACCTTATGAGGAAACGCTTTATTCGAGACGAACTTCAGCTGGCCCACACTGATTATGGTAGATGAGGAAGTTATACAAAGGACGGTGGCAAATACAACTGCTTCGATTGATGAGGAAGAATCAGTGACTGCTCTCTCTCTCTCTCTCTATATATATATATATATATATATATATATATATATTCCAGATTCTTTGAACGTCATTCACGCTGGATCCGACGTATTGTATCCAAGAAAGAGACGAAGAGACTTTCACGGAAGCGTCTTTACTTAACGTTTTCAGCTGGTGGACCAGCCTTCGTCACAGACATTACTCTGACGAAGACTAGTCCACCAGCTGAAAGCGTTAAGTAAAGCCGCTTCCGTGAAAGTCTCGTCCTCTCTTTCTTGCACATATATATATATAAAATTAGGAGCCAGATATTTTTGTCTGCCTATTCGCATGACATGCTACACCAGGTTCTGGGTGATGACATACAGTGAAACATATAACACATATAGCCACATTCGTCCATGGCGTTGTACGTCTCATCTATCAAGTGAGTCGGTCTACAGCCGACCGGCTGGGCTGCAAACGTTTGCCGAGACGTGAACCAGTTATGAATGAACGTGCGGACGTTCCATGGATGTTCCATGGATGAAAGTGAGTGCAGTGCCCATAAGGATAAGTCTTGCCCTAATATGGAGTGCGCTGGGTTCATGTTACTTGCGTATTGTCTCAGAAGGTAATTTACTTTTGTGCACCAGACTTATTGTGCACGCCCCCTTTCCGTGCACCGCACGTGAACAAACGCGACGGTCTGCACAACACTAAATATGGTGTCACCGTAAGCGGCTTCTTTAGCATTGCGTAATTGGTTGAAACCAGATGGCGGGGACAGGTAGCTCGTTTCTGCAGTAACAACTACTTTTGGCTTCACTTTAAACATCCTCAAATCACCTGCATGAAGCGTAAAAGCTCATTGTTGTACAAGGGCTTGAATAACAATGGAACCATCCTGTATACTGGTTGCTAATGTGATTCGTACTTAAGAGAGTTTTGTTGAGTGAACTTTCTACGTCCCACGACGCATCAGGAGAACATAGTGAATGACCCGGGCTAATGTTCGTCTGACACCAGACACGCAACAGCGGCAGAACATGCCACCTTGTCTGAAAAATACAACGTAATTATGTCGGCAATTCACGGGCTTACGCAGATGAAAATCAAACATTCATATTCAATCGTTGGTTGGAGTGGCAACGTTTTGACAAGGAACATAACGCGTCTGCCTTGATCCGGAGTTCCCAAATACGGCGTTCCGCATCCTCACGTGACTTTAGCACTTAAATGTATACACTTAAATTCAATTCGATATACTGAACAAGTCCGCTTGCATAAAAACACCACGCCTGTGCTGAACGCGGAGTGCAGTCACTGCGATCGCTGGAAAAGCACCCTGCCAGAGCAATTTTTAAATACTATTTGGTAACTGCTACAAACACGATTGCAGGGTACCCACTACGTCCTAAATCATCATATATTTTTTGCGTAGTAAATAGGCATTTACTATGCCATACCAAGTCGTTCTTCGGACAAGCGTGGTACGCGCTACACACTTGCAGAGAATTTTGTGCAGTTTTTAGACGTTACAGGTGACGACAATGAAGAATTGTGCCTAGAGTTATTGTAATGCAATTGTGCCATTTGACGACTTTATTGTTACGCAATTCGCATTGTGTGACACCTAGCTGTTCCTTTGCTGGTATAAAGCGCTTTGTTACATACGTTATCTTGATTCCTTTCGGGACCTGAAGCTTGCCTAGGGTCAGGCTTCCAGAGATCTGGGTGCATAGCTCATAACACGCAGGGGACCTGGCTTTGAACCTCATTGCATTCTGGGTGTTTTTAATTTTTGCGCGATAGTGCTTACCGACACAGGTAGCGGCGGAAAACTACAGCGCACGCTATCTTTGTGATCTCATAACAGCTTTCGCTGTATATATCAGACAAGTCGAACACATATGAAGATCGAGGGTTTAAGAAATGAAAGATCCTTGACCAGGGGTTCTCGCCAACGTTTTTACTATCGCTCTTGTTTTTTTTTACTTAAGGCAGCAAAACGAGGACGTAGCGCTGAAAAAGACAAGGCCATTTGAAAGAAAGGCTTCAGAGACACGCAATTTACAAGTGTTTTCTATACGAGAAAAAATGCAGTCACTTTATCATAGTGAACAAAGTCACTTGGACATTTTTATGAAGGCGAAATGTCAAGAAATGTAAGGCAATCAATTAGGTGCTATGAAGGAGAACTCGAAACAAGCGAGGAATTATCATTTCAAGAGGAGGAGAAAGGAAGAATGGCGGAAAGAAGTAAAGAGAGGTTTGCCAGTTCTCAGACCGGTTCTCAGACAGCTTGTGACTCCCATCTCCCTGTGCAGTTGTGTCCTGTGAATAATAAACTGGGGTAACTTCTTGAGAGCAGAAATAAATGTATGCGATTACAAACAAAAAAAAGAAACCTTTTGTGCTGTCGGTACGCTGCCATCTGAGTGTTTTTTTTTACATTGTTGGGTTTCATCGCACAGTCGCATTCCCTTTCGGTGATTGAAGAGGGATGCTTCATTGTCTTCGAAAAGACCATCACTTCTCTGCCGCAAAAGCTATTTGCGCTCAGAGTCATTGATCAATCCGTGGTTCTCAGAAATGGCGATGAAACCTGGCAACATCAATTTGATCAGACATCTTCAATGATGACCTGGTGATCGGATTTCTGCCTCTATTTTATGCTCGCTTGGACTTTATTGGTGTATAGTTTTTCTTTCTGATCTCCTTTATTCGCTGATATTAACGCAAGGATGCCACGAGCAGCTTCGCAGTTAAGAATGGGACTGGCGGCGAGTGTAGCCCGTCAAGATAGAGAGGTAGGCGAGTTGGAGATGGTGCATGTTGAAAAAAAAATGGCAGATCCCACATAGAGTGAGAATCGATGATATGCGAAGCACGAATGAGAAAGGTTAATATGTCACTTTATAATCAACACAACGTTAGGAGGCGGACGTAAATTGTACCGTATACATGACTTCCATCTCATAATTATCATGTTTGCGCCTGGCATTTGTGTTCCTCGTCCATTCACATCACGTAATACCAAATTTAGCTTATGTGAAGCTAGGGAAACGGCCGTGAGCGCACTATGACCGTAGCATGTAGTCATGTTTTACATGACACGCATGTCATCACTGTCATGTTTGGACGTGTCATTTATCTTCGTCGTCTACTCACGTCCCCGAATTCGCAGTATGTGAAGCTATAGCAAAATGACTGTGAGCACTTCTCATGTAAAAGCCTCTGATGTCTATAGGGTCCTTGAGGTGCTTTCAATAAATAAATCATCGTGTGATGTAGTAGTGCTCGAGTGGTGAAGTTTAGTAGTACTCGAGTGAAGACATTGAGTGGTGACATTCTTCCGGCTCGTTTATCTGCGATGGAGAGGACGCAGGAAGACGCCGCTCCTTCGCCCGCTGAAAAAAATACACCTCTCAGCGTGCAATTCCCCGGTCACAAGGCCGGGGTAGTGAAAGCGAAAAGCACGCCATCTCTAGTCCAGCGCTCATGTCGAATTTGTAGAAACAGCCATAGCTACGCCAGACATAGCTTAAAACGAACTTTCCAGCGCTCACCGCAGCACACGAATTGACGCTGTTCAACCCATGACACCACTCGTGAGCAATTCTGCTGCTTCGCATCCCATCAGGGTTCCTTTGGGAAGATGGTGTGAATTTTCATTCTCGCTAGCATGGATTAAAAACGAATTTGCACAATATAAATTGGAAAGCAAAGTCCGCCAGTCGTCAACAATTTTAAGCTTCGCCGTTCTTGCGAAACTGTAGATGTTTAGGGAGAAATAGTTAGGTATGCCTCATCAAACATCAGTGGCGAAAAAAAAGTCATGATGTCTTGGCGTTACCGTAATACGTCGTGGTGGCGTCACAGATCATTCAAACGATGGACGTCATGACACCGCCAAGGTGAAGTCCTCATAAGTGAGCTGACACGGGGGGCGCGTGAGTTACATGGGGTGCACCATGCCTAATATCCCGGAAGCGGTGAAAAACCAGCCAAGGTAAAAAAAAAAACGCTCTCGCGGGAGATGGGATCAATCAATTTGACCAAGAAAAAACAATACAACACATTTTCCGCCCTCGAGTCATTTTGGTGAGTTCTGTGAGTTATTTTCTTCGCCAGTTTGCGAAAAAAAATATTTTGTAAAAAGTTGAGAGTGGCGTTAACAGCTAGGTGACCATTCAAGCCAACCATTGTATGGTCACCACAGACGGTCAGAGAGAGAAAACGAATGAGAAAAGCGAGGAGGTTAACCAGGGCAGTGCCCGGTAGCCCAACCTACACTGGGGAAGAGGAGAGGGAAAGTTATAGTGGTTAAGGAAAACGTCACTGACTTGGCCGGCGCATAACCTTCACGGTTCGCATCACAAACTATGAAAAAGACCGGTGTCCGTGAGGAAACGCAACAACGCTTTTGTTGCCTTTCGAAACTGGGATGGGCTCAATATCTTCTCGGCAGTGAAATCACTTCCGTCCTGTTGATCAATAGAGAGGTGAAACCTCTCATTTGCGTATGCCAGGCAGTAACACAAAGAGTCTTCAGTCGCCGATGGTTAAATTTCCCGTTTGGTGAGCCACCTAAGGCTTTCTCTTTGAAGTAAACAGATTATGAGAACGCACCGAAATTGTCATGTGGTAGTCGTCTACTGTCTAGATCGCTGTTCTGGCGGAATCGTGGTCGAATGCTTTGGCCATTCCCCCATTCCCCCTTCTCTTATGTAGGGTAGCAAACCGGGTGCTTCAAATTCTATCTAACCTCCCTGCTTTTCCCTCATTTTATTCTCTCTCTTTGGCCCAACAAAACCAAGGGTTCTTCTCTCGGTGGCTCACACGGCAAAAGTATATGAATGGCAACGGCCCGCATACTTTTGCTGAAATTTGCTCATCGTTTATTTATTGATCTTCAATCACGCGAACACAGCTTTCTGACCTGTGTCTATGAGTAAGTTACTTGCGAGGTTCAACGTCCTAAAACCACCATATGACTTTGAAAGACACCGTAGTGGAGGGCTCCAGAAATTTCTACCCCCCCCCCCTCCGGGATTCTTTAACGCGCATCCAAATTTAGCCCACAGGCCTACAGCATTCTTGCCTCCACCGAAAATGCAGCAGCCACCACAGCCGAGATTAGATCCCGCGACCTGCGGGTCAGTAGCCGAGTAGGAAAAACAAAAGCATTTCTAACAGTGACGACACACCCCAACCCACGCATGTCAATAACTTGTTATCCAAACACACTGAAGTGCTTCTTTCAGGTGTTCATCGGTGAATCTAAGCTGACAGGTTTTTTTTTAGAGCGCTAACAATATGAGCTTCGTTCAAGGGTAGTCGCACAGCCGGAATCCCACTTGTTAAGAGCGGCCTGTTGGCCGCGTTAGTCGATATGTTTAGCAATAAAAAGTATACAGATTCTGACACCGCAAGGATACCCAACAGTCACGTAGCATGCTATACCTGGGTACTATAATTTAGGTATGAACATAAACCTGAAGCGAACGCGTGATGGCTGCAACGATGCCACCTCCGTTCTCAGCCCCGTGCTCGACTACTCTATACAAGCGTGTCTCGGACTGTACGGCGTTTTCAACAAAACTGTACCAACGCCCAGATTATGTCAATGTGAAAAGCTCTTTCGTGAAGTAACAATTTAAGGACAAGAAAGTGAAACAAGTGAGCTCCACTGGGCCCGCTGCAGGCTCCGGAAATGCCAGTAATTTCGTGACGACATGTTGACGCGAATCGTAGGAACATTGAGACAGCATTTTCCGGTATTCACTGAGAGACGACGCTCTCTGGTTTTCACGCTACCTGTGCACAACGAAAACTTGACGACACGCACGGCATAATCCGTCGAATGCAGCGGTGCAAGTGAAACCCGTTTGAGAAATTCCCGTCACCCACACAGACATCCGTTAGCGGTATCAAGCACCCACTTTGAAAACAGCACAGCAGCGTCAGACGCTGCTGAAATCGACTGTCATCGTTACGAAGTGCTATGTAGCTTTTGTTATTTGTATGCGGGGAGGAATATATGAGGACCGGACACGGAACACTGCCGCAGCGCGCGATAGAAGTAAGGGGCATCTGTTTCGTGACATCATTGACTTACCTGCTGCGGACAGCAGAATCTGCAATTGTTTGCAATCTGAGCATGCCAGATTAGCACGCCTTACTTTAGTGTCACATTTATTGATTGATATGTTGGGCTTAACACCCCAAAACCACCATATAATTATGAGAGACGCCTAGTGGAGGGTTCCGGAAATTTTGGCTATTTGGGGTTCTTTAATTTGCACCCAAATATGAGCACATGGGCCTACAGCGTTTCCGCCTACATCGGAAATGCAGCCAGCGCAGCTGGGATTCGAACCCGTGACCTACGGGTTAGCAGCCGAGTACCTTAGCCACTGGACAGTATCACCTTCCAAAATGTTACGTGGTGATGGTCGTTGTACACCCACCCGTAAACTAATTCGGGATTTTTCCCCGCCGCGGTGGTCTAGTGGCTAAGGTACTCGGCTGCTGACCCGCACGTCGCGGGTTCAAATCCCGGCTGCGGCGGCTGCATTTCCGATGGAGGCGGAAATGTTGTAGGCCCGTGTGCTCAGATTTGGGTGCACGTTAAAGAACCCCAGGTGGTCGAAATTTCCGGAGCCCTCCACCACGGCGTCTCTCATAATCATATGGTGGTTTTGGGACGTTAAACCCCACATATCAATCAATCAATCAATCAATCAATCAATCAATCAATCAATCATTATTTCGGGATTCGCGAGCAGCGATCAGAATTAAAGCTGATAAAACAGCATCGCTACGCCATCTGACGCTGATCGACTGGTGTCAAGACATCGCAGTGCGCCTGCGCGCCCTTTCACGCTCACAGCCATGTCTTATTACTCGCTTGCAGCATACTGTCTGATTACATTTGCGTTATCGGTAAGGACACCTTTTGTTTTTCGACCCATGACGCGCTCCAGTCGACGGGGGCATGGTTTGCGCAAAGCATACGCTGCTAGCTTATGCTGATATATAATGAGTGACATTGTATCAGGGTGAAATCGTTCCCACATGCAATATGTGATAACGCCCAAAAGGCATCGCATGCCTTTTGGGTATTTTGTTCTTTGTGTGTGCTAAAATATATAAACAAGAGCACTGAAAGCGGACCAGGCGTTGAGCCGAAAACATTATTCAGATTACTTTTACAAAATTAGAAGGCGGGGCCACTTGGTATAATCTGTATGATGAACGTAAAGCTACAGCGGTGTGAATGCCGGCTGCGATCCCGTGACCTGCGTTTCAGCGTTCAAGCACCATACAGCCACAACCCAAGCGGGATGTGATTAAAGCTTAGGGCTATAGTATACGCCACTCGAGATTCATTTGTTGACACTATGAATTGGCGATTCAGAAACAAGATTGTTTTTTATCTTTATCGCTCATCAAATAATAATAGCCACGCTCGAAGGACACCTAGGAGAATTAGACTGCAAAAAGAAATCTAACCGTGCAATGCAGACGAGTTGAAAGAGGCCTTGACGTGGCATGTTCAGAAAAGGCAAATTAATGACTTAGAATATTAAGTCTCGTTTCCACAAATTATGCATGAAGACAGAAAACTTATGTGTAAATGAACAAAAACAAATAAAATCTCAAGCCATAGAATGAGATTTTATTTGGTTTTGCATATACTTGCAATATGCATATATTTGTCATGCAATATGCACATATATTGCAATATGCTTATGTTTGTCCATTTGCCTTCACATTACCTCCCTTCATATTAGGAAGTACGGTCAGGGCAACGCGTACTGCGCATTCGATGGAAGTTGTAAAGGCGTGATGGCCACCGAGAGCCTTATTATACAGACTAGACTGCATGGTGAAGTGACCATCTTACGAGTGGCTGCTGCTGATCTTCCGCCTGCTTGACCGCGAAGACAGCTCCTGTCACGAACAGGCGCTGTGGGCAGAGCTCTTGACCATCAGGAGTGAATGGCTCTTTTGGAAATGAGCCTTTTTTTCCTCTTATTCATTCGCTATCATGGATGCGTGTTTGCGCGCGCCTGTGTGTGCGTGTGCCTCGGCATATGCTTGTGCCGGTCAGTACGTAAGAGCGAGCACGCACTTTGCCTCGGGGAACGCGTCTTCACGTGTGTGTGCTTACCGTCCGTTTGACAGGCGTGCCAGGGAACTCGGCGGGTGCGTGAGCAGGCGCGATTAAGTGATTCATCCTGACTCCCGTGCTTTATCATCTGGGTTTGTGCTTAGTGACTCTGGGTACCTCCTATTGATTTTCATCTTTTCTTCGCGATCTGAGAAATCAAGAGATATGGTTTTTATGGCACAACTTCTGTAAAGGGCTACACCTTTCTGGAAATCAATAAAAAAAATGGTGCACGTCCCTGTTTTTTTATTCATTCGTCATTGACCAGCAAAACTTCCCTTATCAACCCTTTTTAAAACGAAATCATGCATTGCCTCATCAAACGTGGAAACTGACCGTTGGCGGCGTCAGCATCGGTACAATTGATACGAAAAATCTTCCTCATGGGGCCACGTCACCATTAGACGTAAGAATGACGCCAAATAGCGCGACTTCACACGACGGCATCGTGTGACATCATCGCCTCGTAATATATGGGCCGATTCCGGAGATGCTGTAAAACCAGAGGAGGTGCAGCACGCTTTCAATGCATCCGGTCACCAGAGGTATTGGAAGTTCATGCAACCTACTAAGAACAAAGTCAATCAGAAAATGACTTTCACCTTCTAGTCTACACGCAAATGCTTAGGGAACCGCGTGACTTCGTACACGCTGGAATAGGGAGTTTGTCCCTCAACAAGCGCACCTAAATGTTCTAAATATCGTAATTGTGTGCATAATAAAGTTTAATGTAGTACCCAGGTTTGACACGTGGCTGTTAGTAAGGTGTCTTCGTCAAAATTCAATAGAGTTAATACCCTGCTCCCATTTCGCCATCATTGAGGTCACGAGAAAGTGGGCCAGGGGCAACGTAATAATGCTGCTGAGGAAGGCAACTGCAGCACCGACTAAGACAAACGTAGTAGAGGAAACGGTGGCTACTGAGGATTTCCGAATTTGACGTTTTATTTGAAAGTTTAAGCCTCCACCTTTTACGGATATTGGTACTTCAATATTCAAGCTCGAAGTCTTCATTATTTTAGTTCGCCTCAGTAAATACAGAGCGTAAAAATGTTTCAGCTAACTTGCGACTTGTTACAAAGTCAACATAAACGCTGCCTGCGTCGAAATAGTCGAGTACTGTTCTAAACAATATTCAGCATGGCATGATCTGTATATTATATATATATATATATATATATATATATATATATATATATATATATATTGTAGTGAAGAAGAGGAGCTTCAGCGGCATTTCTCGGCGCATCAGGGGCATCGCCATTAGCATAAGCTCGTGCCTGCTGCGCTTGGCCGGATGCTGCTGACTGCTTCGCTTTCTGCGTTCTGCGCTGCAAATAAACCCCGTTACAAGTGGTGGATTCTGCTGGGTTTCGATCACCCTGGAGCTTCGGAATCGCATTTTACCATCCATTATGCCTACCGACGCAAGCGCCGCTCCAACTCCTCCACCGGCACCGCCTACTGTTCTCTGCGCCGGTTCTCTGCGTCTGCGAGATCCCCCTGTCTTCTCAGGCACAGAAGACAAGGACGTTGACAACTGGATTTCAATGTACGAGCGAGTGAGTACTCACAACAAATGGGATGACACCGCCAAGTTGGCCTACGTCTCTTTCTACCTGTCGGACGTGGCCAAGCTGTGGTTTATAAACCACGAAGCGGAACTCCCTACATGGTCGGTCTTCAAAACGAGCCTCACACAAGTTTTCGGGCGGCCTGAGGTACGCAAACGCCGTGCCGAACAACGCTTACATACTCGGTCCCAGCAGCTTGGTGACAATTTCACAAGCTATATTGAGGACGTTCTGGACCTTTGCAAGCGAGTGAACGAGTCAATGTCCGAAGAGCTCAAGATCAAGCATATCATAAAAGGCATTGAGGACGACGCTTTCCAAATGTTGCTTTCCAAGAGTCCTCGCACTGTCCTAGAACTGACCGAGTTATGCCAGAGTTTTGACGAGTTGCGCAGGCAACGTCTTTCCACCCGACGTCCCTCGGTGCTCGACGACTCTTCGTCCAGCCTTTCCAACCTTGGCATAGGAGAAGACCATGCCCCTCTTCTCTCCAAGATCCAAGAATCCAAGAGTTCATCCGCGCTGAGGTCGCTCGTCAGCTCTCTTTGATGTCCTGTGTACCCGATCAACCACGCAGATCGCCGTCTACACTCCGCGACTTCGTTCAAGACCAGGTCGCACAAGTTCTTCCTCCCGCCCGTGAACCTCCCCCAGTCGCCGCACCTCTCACGTACGCCGAAGCCGTTGCTCGACCTCGACAGCCTGCGTTCCAGCCAGCGCCTATGTATTCGCCGCCGCCCTTTTCGCCGCCGACCTATTCACCGCCGACCTATTCACCGCCGCCTATGCCGATACCACCTCGGTCGCAGTTTTCTGCCCCCCAGCCGCAAGTCGGAGTCTACTCCGACCAATGGCGGACCTACGACAACCGTCCCATATGTTTTGCTTGTGGTGGTGTTGGCCACGTGGCACGTTATTGTCGTCGTCGCCAGGCTGCCCAGAACATTCGACGAATGCCCTGTTTCGACCCTCAGTTTTCGTCTACGCCTTCAAGCCTTCCTTCCTCTTCCTTTCCTTCTGATCGTCCACACGGCCCGACCCGCCGCTCCCCACCTCCACGTCGACGTTCGCTTTCCCCTATGCGTCGCCGTTCCGGACCCACCGACCAGGAAAACTAACGGCCGCAGTTCCCGAGGCACGAACTGCGTCCCCGTCGCCATGCACAAGTCCTCGCTCTGTCCAGCTAACGTCATTGAATAGTCAGTCGATGGTATCGTTGTCATGGCGCTTGTTGACACCGGAGCCGCTCTATCCGTCCTGTCCATGAGCCTGTGCCGTAAACTCCGCAAAGTTCTGACGCCATTATCCGGCCTCTCTCTTAGAACGGCTAACGCAGAAAGTGTAACACCTCTCGCAGCCTGCACCACACGAGTCGTCATCGAAGGGATTGTGTATATCGTCGAATTCGTAGTGCTGCCCTCGTGTTCCCATGACATGATACTGGGCTGGGACTTCCTTGCGAATAATAATGCCGTCATTGACTGCTGTCGCGCTGAACATGAGCTATCTGCACTTCCTGATGTTGACGCTGTCGAAGCCTCCCTGCCGTGTTATAAACTGTTTGTTTCCGACGACACCACCGTACCACCGCGCTCTTCTCTGCTGGTGACTGTGTCGTGTGACGCTATTTCCGACAGTGATGTTTTATTTACGCCCTCTGCCCTGTTCATTCAACGCAAATGTTCTCCACTGCCCATTGCTCTCCTTACTCTCCACCATAGCGTCACGAAGACGCTCGTGTACAATAAGCTAGTAGGGCCTTTACCTTTATTCTATGGTGAATGTCTCGGACACGTGCATCCGATCGACGCCCGTCACATTTTTGACGCTCCATCTAGTTTACTTTCTACTGACCTCAGCGCACTCATTTCTGACTCTGTTCTTGACCAGTCACTCCTTGACGCTTTCCACCGCTCCATCGATGTCGCAACGTCTTCGTCAGAACGAAGCCAGTTAGTGAACCTGCTGCAAAAGTTTCGTACTTCTTTTGACAGCCACGCTTCTGGCCTCAGTCGCACATCGAACATATCTCACAAGATTGACACAGGAAGCCATACGCCTCTACGGCAGCGCCCCTACCGAGTCTCAGCGTCGGAGCGCCGTGTTATTGACGACCAGGTTGCTGACATGCTCCAGCGGGGTATTGTACAGCCTTCTAACAGTCCCTGGGCGTCACCGGTCGTTCTTGTTAAGAAGAAGGACGGCTCCATTCGGTTCTGTGTGGACTATCGACGTTTAAACAAGATCACCCGCAAGGACGTTTACCCGTTACCTCGGATAGACGACGCCCTTGACTGTTTGCAGGGAGCAGAATACTTCTCTTCGCTGGATTTACGGTCTGGATACTGACAAGTTCCTATGGAAGCATCTGACCGACCGAAAACAGCATTTGTCACATCTGATGGGTTATACGAGTTTACCGTTATGCCTTTCGGGCTTTGTAACGCTCCAGCCACTTTTGAAAGAATGATGGACGCTATTTTACGAGGCCTCAAGTGGAACACATGTTTATGCTACCTCGATGACGTAGTTGTGTTTTCCACCGATTTCGACACCCATTTAAATCGTCTCGAGCACGTCCTCACACGTCTCACCGACGCTGGCCTTCAACTCAACCTCAAGAAGTGTCGTTTTGGTGCTCGGCAGCTCACCATTCTTGGCCACGTCGTATCGCGGGACGGCATACTTCCCGACCCCGCCAAGCTTCGAGCAGTCGCCGATTTTCCGAAGCCAAAGAACTTGAAGGAACTTAGAAGTTTTGTCGGCTTGTCGTCATACTTCCGACGCTTTATTAGAAATTTTGCTTCCATATGTGCGCCCCTTACGGACCTTCTTAGCGGCGACAAGGACCTTTCCACCTGGTCACCAGCATGCGACAATGCATTCACCAAATTACGCCACCTGCTGACTTCACCACCCGTCCTCCGCCACTACGATCCTGCCGCTCCCACGGAGGTTCATACTGATGCCAGCGGTGTTGGACTTGGCGCTGTGCTCGCGCAACGAAAGGCAGGGTTTGATGAATATGTCGTCGCCTACGCAAGCCGTACTTTGACGAAAGCCGAGGCTAACTACTCCGTGACCGAGAAAGAGTGTTTAGCTATTATTTGGGCCCTTGGAAAATTTCGCCCCTACCTGTATGGTCACGCATTCGACGTCGTCACTGACCACCACGCCCTTTGTTGGCTATCCACACTTAAAGACCCTTCCTGACGACTTGCTCGCTGGGTGCTCAAACTTCAGGAATACGACATCCACGTTATTTACAGATCTGGTCGTAAGCACATGGACGCCGACGCCCTTTCTCGCTCACCCATATCGGATGAAGGTGTTTGCCTCTCTTCCCTCGAGCCTGCACTTGCGTCATCCGCCTTGCGCAACATGACGGTGGAACAACGAAAGGATCCCTGGATCAGTGGCCTCATAAGCATTCTTTCTGATCCTCTCACTCCTTCGCCGTCTCGCGCTCTCCGCCGCCAGGCTAGCAACTTTCGCCTAAGGGATGATCTTCTTTATCGACGCAACTACCTTTCTGACGGTCGCAAGTGTCTCCTTGTGATACCCCGCCATCTTTGAGCTGCCATCTGCGAAGCTTTTCACGCGGACCCGCAGTGCGCCCACGCAGGCCTCTTCAAGACATACGCTAGGCTTCGACTCAGATATTATTGGCGTGGCATGTATAACTACGTGCGAAAGTTCATTCGCTCGTGTGCTCAGTGCCAACGACAAAAGTTACCTCCCGGGCAAGTCTACCCGTCACAACCTCTTCCTTGTCCTAGTCGACCTTTTGATCGCGTCGGCATTGACATTTACGGACCACTACCATCAACGCTAGCTGGTAATCGCTGGATTATTGTTGCGATAGACCATCTGACACGCTATGCCGAAACAGCCGCGCTGCCGACTGCCACAGCCCGTGAAGTTGGAACATTTCTGTTGCAACGTTTCATTCTGCGTCATGGTGCCCCTCGCGAGCTCTTAAGTGACAGAGGCCGTGCCTTCCTTTCTGACGCCTTGAAGGCATTACTCAACGAATGCCGAATCGTGCACCGCACAAGTACAGCGTACCACCCTCAAACAAATGGCATGACGGAGCGCTTCAACCGTACTCTTGGCAGTACGTCGATGTACGTCGCCTCTGATCATTCAAATTGGGACCAAGTGCTCCCGTTCGTCACCTACGCGTATACTACTGCCGTACAAGCTACTACTGGGTTTTCGCCATACTTTCTTTTGTAAGGACGAGAACCTTCAAATACAGTAGACACTATTCTTCCATATAAACCTTATGAGTCCGAAAGTACAACTCTGTCCGAAGCTGCCCGACATGCTGAAGAATGCCGCCAGCTTGCCCGCTCTTTTTCTACCGAGGACCAGTGGCAGCAGCAATCCCGCCAGACTGGGGACCGTTCGGCTCCAAACTTTCCACCTGGTTCATTAGTATGCCTTCGGGCACCTGCTACCGCGCCTGGCCGCTCCGCAAAACTTCTTCCCAAATACATCGGGCCATACCGCGTTGTAGAGCAAACGTCACTCGTCAACTATATCGTGGAGCCCGTCATCCCATCCACAGACCTACGCTACCGCGGCCGCGACACTGTCCACGTCTCTCGTCTCAAGCCATATTACGACCCATTAGTCGTTTCTTCTCCCTAATCCGCCAGGATGGCGTATTTTTGTGCGGAGGGCGATTGTAGTGAAGAAGAGGAGCTTCAGCGGAATTTCTCGGCGCATCAGGGACATCGCCATCAGCATAAGCTCGTGCCTGCTGCGCTTGGCCGGACGCTGCTGATTGCTTCGCTTTCTGCGTTCTGCGCTGCAGATAAACCCCATTACAGTATATATATATATATATATATATATATATATATATATATATATATATATATATATATATATATATATATATATATATATATAAGAAGAAAACGCATCGTTGGCAAGCAACATCGCCACCGCTTGAGTACTGGGTTCGGTGCTTGTCTTGCTTGCCTCGTGCTGATCGTCGCCAGCATCTGCTTGTTTGTTACTCTGTACCGATTGTGTTTAATTACCAACGACCATACCACAGCATACAAACTACGCATGTACCAAGCCTCATATTACCCTTAGTATTCAAGAGTCTCTAATAATACCGTGCAGCACACGCTCGTTCTTTTTATCCTATACGTGTTAACGACTATAAGTGATCGAATAAAAATTAAGGTGACATATGAAACGAATGGTACACTCAGTCAATGTAGTATACGTGCATCACTTAGCACTAAATTTTCGCGTTTGAGTTGGTGAGTACATACTGTACAGGACTTGTGCGTAGGAAGCAAACCCCTGTTGAGCCCTGTTGTGTAAGTTATTTTCATGACTAAACTGCTTGCGTTATATCACTAATGTCATTTAAAAGCATGGGAACTTCGCACATTCTCAGTAGTTTACGTTTCTGCTCTTATGTACATCGAGCGGTAAACAGTAGCATGTGCAAATATAAACACGAATACTTTTCACAAACATCAATAAATCAAGGAAGAAACACTCTAAAGGCGAGGCGCTACAGTCAGGTGGGTAGGCAGCAAGACAAGATTTTTTTCCAAACTTCCGTGTGCATATAGCCCGAGGGCGTTGTGCTGACACTTCCGCTCGCATAGGGCTGCATCGAGGAAGCTCGCTTCGAAGAAGCCTCAAAGTGCAGGCGCACTCGCAGAATATGAAGATTTATGTGAATGTTGATCAAAAAGAGGGCCAGGCTCCAGTAGGCTGAAAGTTCACACACTTTTCCGGCCTCATACGTTTGTCTGCTTATGCGGATACTGACATTCTCTTTTTCTATAGTCTGTTTTTTTGTTGTTGTGGGTTGTTTTGTGTTCTCACTTGCTTCAAAACAGAGTGCTGATGAGGGAATGGTGTAAATAGACAAATGGTCACTTGAAAAATTGCAAGCTGCTGGTATCACTTTATAGAACTACACTTTTTTTGTAAATAAGTAATAAAAAAAATGTCGGTATGGTACTAGGCTATTTCCTACCGTTTAGGCTGTGATACAAACAAGAAAACCGCTCCAAAGCATTTCTCGGCTTAGATTGACACCTTAAACGTGTTTAGGTAAACCTCTGCAAGTCAAAGAAATCAAACTTGATTTCTTTACTACCCTTATTTTTCAGTATCTTGAACTTCAAGGAGCCTTGCAACAACTTTTAGCTAACCAGTGAATGGCTTAAATTAAAGAAAACTATACTTTCTCGCGAATAGATTACCATACACAAAAATTTAAAATCCGTAAGTACGAGCGGACATACAGGGATGCGCTGCATGATTCAAGCTCATAATCTCTCCTTTTACTTTGGAAATTACTATACAAACTAAAATGCAGGGGACAATTATTCACATAAGGAACTATTAGTGCTGTGATTATGATCAACCTGTGACGTTCACAGAAACAGAAATTGCGCACTAAATGTCATTGAGTTCCAAATGCATTGCGTTTTTCGAGAATTTTGAATGATATGTGGGGTTTAACGTCCCAAAACCACCATAGGATTATGAGAGACGCCGTAGTGGAGGGCTCCGAAAATTTCGACTACCTGGGGTTCTTTAACGTGCACACGGGCCTACATCATTTCCGCCTCCATCGGAAACACAGCCGCTGCAGCCAGGATTCAAACCCGCGACCTGCGGGTCAGCAGCCGAGTACCTTAACCACTAGACCACCGTGGCAGGGCGGTTCATTGCTTCTTGTGTCCTTGTTTGCACACCTTGTATTTTTAACGGGAATACATACAAAGTAGCTGAGGTCTCTGTCATTCAAAACACGTTACTTAACGATATTTTAGATATTCACGGTGTTGATTTATTAGCGTTGTTACTGCCCTTCAAGTTGCTGACAACTTTTTAGCGCATGCGAAAACACTGACTGCAATGATTTCATTTAAACAATTATCC
Source organism: Rhipicephalus microplus (assembly GCF_043290135.1). Lineage (NCBI taxonomy): Eukaryota > Metazoa > Arthropoda > Arachnida > Ixodida > Ixodidae > Rhipicephalus > Rhipicephalus microplus. Next base: position 18,118,098 of record NC_134704.1, on the reverse strand, counting down.
GCGGAGTTACATAACAATTACGCTATATGGCATCAAATTTTTTTTTTATGTGGAGGCGATCCTTGTGGTAGATCTCAGCTGTTCTTCCTCGACCGTACACGTCTCCTTCAGCCAGGAAAACAGTTGTTGCAGAATCACAGATAGGCGGGCTAGTTGCTTTGGGTTCATAATGACGCAAGGCAAACGCAGTATTCAAACTACGCGCGCTAGTTCGTGCGCCCCCGAAGAGATCAGCGGCTTGATGATCAAACAAGAAAAGGCCGTGACGGCGCGCGCCTCCTCAGCACGAGATTTTGATGAAAAAGAAGTGGTGCACCGCTCGAGGGTTTTTCTCGGAGATTGATCCCTTTTTGCTGATCGCCTGTTAGAGACGCCGCTACATTTTCTTTGCTTTTCGGGCACAAGTTCGCCCCATTAAACAGTTATTCGTACACCATTTGGATTGTACGTAACAATTCTGGTGGAGGTGCGGGGTAATGATCCCAAACCCAGTTGGACTTCGAGGAAGCAGCCCGGAACCACGAGCAGTCGAACCAACTGAGCTCACGCCAGTTCATCAGCGCTCCAGCCGTCGTCTACGTGGTGAGCCGCCGGAATTTCCCCTGCCACTAGAGCCCAGAGTGTCTCCAGCTGTCTCCGGTGAGAGTACCGAAATGTCGTCTCCAACCGCTGCCGCACACGCCGTTTCGTCTCCATTCGCTGCCACGCACGTCGTTGTCGATGAGCCACGGACGCCGGACCCTTTTCATGGCGATCCTCATGAAGACGCCGAGGATTGGCTGGAGGGTTTTGAGCGCGTCGCCAACTGCAACGGATGGACCGAAGAACGGAAGCTCCTCCAAGTTTATTTCGCATTGCAGGATAGCGCACGAACGTGGTTTGAAAACCATGAAGGTGCGATTCGATCCTGGGATGATTTCCGACGGGAGCTACTGGCCACATACCCGAGTACAGACCGCAAGGAAAGAGCTGAAGCTGCCTTGCAAGCAAGAAACCAGCGCAACAATGAAAACGTCGCAATGCATGTGGAAGACATGTGCCGGTTATTCCACCGGTCTGATCATAATATGAGCGAGGACAAGAAACTTCGACACCTGATGCATGGAGTGAAGCAGGAGATTTTTGCTGGTTTGCTCCGATGTCCCCCGCGGAACGTCACTGAATTTCGCACCGAGGCGGCAGCGGTTGAAAAGACTCTGCAACAGTGAGCGAGGCACTACAATCGAGATGTTAACGTCGCATCCGTAGACGCTGTGTCAGCAGTCTTTGGGAATGGCATCGACGTATTACGAGAGCTCATTCGATCGGTGGTTCGAGAAGAGCTCCAGAAGCTAAACGGCAACCCCTCAACGGTCTCGTCATTAGCGGAAGTTGTTCGGGAGGAGGTGAGACAGGCAGTCCGTGAGCAGCAGCCACAAGCCCAGCCTGTTCAAGCGTCGGTTCCGATGCAGCCCGCAGTCTCGTACGCTGAGGTACTGAGAAACACCCCTGTACCTCATGTCGTCGCCCCTGGACCTCCTTTCGCCGCAGCAAGCACGCATCTGCCGAAACCTCGATTTACGCCGTCCCCAGCCGAGACTAGGATCCGAAAAGCTGATATATGGCGCACTCCTGATCGAATTCCGCTTTGTTGTCACTGCGGCGAAGCTGGCCATCTTTACCGCATGTGTGAATATCGCCGAGCTGGATTTCGGGGTTTTCCCGTAAACGCTGCCTGTCCACGGAATGGGGAGCGACCTTTTGAAATCGAGGAGTACTTGTCAACGCGTCAAGAGGCTCACTCCTCGCAGCAGCATCAGTCTCGGTCGACAGCGCCCCTGAGGTATCGGTCACCAAGTCCGCGCCCATCTTCAAACTCTCCGAGGCGACTTCCCCAAAGCCCACTTCGGGAAAACTAGAATCGGTGACCTGGGGAGGTAAGGCCGCTGCCGACGCAAAAAAAAACAACCTCCAGTGCCGATTTCAAAATGTGATGATGGACACGAGACTACTTGCGGAAATGATAACGTCGCTTCGGATTTGTCGGTAATTATAGACGGCTACGAAACGAATAGTTTAGTAGACACAGGAGCAAACTATTCCGTCATGAGCAGGGGACTTGCCAGAATGCTGAAAAAAGTGCTAACCCCTTGGATAGGACCACAAGTGCGAACCGCCGGGGGACACCTTATCAATCCGGCAGGCATGTGTACCTCTAGAGTCGGGATACGCGGCTTCACCTACGTCGCCAGCTTCATTGTCCTGTCGGAGTGTTCAAGAGATGTAATTATCGGAATGGACGTTTTGCAGGCCAATGACGCAGTGATAAACTTGCAGGAAACGTGCGTCTCGTTCTCGACGAAACACGCCATCGCGACATTCGAGAGTGAAAAACGACTCGATGCGCTCCAGATTGCAGGTGATGATGTAACAGTACCTGCAAGATCCATCATCGTTGTCACTGTGAAAAGCAATGTGTACAACGACTATGAAGGAATGGCAGAAAGCAATACTGGGCTATTTATTACTCGAGAAAGGGATCTGTGCAGTAAGAGGTATTGTACGACTGCGCGATGGGTGTACGAGTGTCTTCCTGACAAATTTCCGAAATGAGGTGCAGCACCTTGCGAAGGGAACTGTTGTTGGTCACTTGCACGATTGCGTTCCGATTACGGATTTGAATTCTTCCGAGACTGCACCACTGCACCCTGACGGTATAGATTCCATACTCGCATCTATTCACATCGAAGCAGCCCTATCACCGAACCAGAAACAAAAAATTGAGAGCCTTATACGGGAGTACGCCTCATGTTTTTCCACGTCATCGAAAGTGCAAAGAACATCTATCATCAAACACCGCATGATAATCGATTAATCTGTTAGACCTATTTGCCAGCACACGTACCGAGTGTCACCAAAAGAGAGAGAAGTCATCAGAGGCGAAGTTGAAGAAATGCTCAGGGACGACGTAATTCAACCGTCGGCCAGCCCATGGGCCTCAACTGTAGTACTGGTAAAGAAAAAGGACCAGACCTTGCGCTTCTGCGTTGACTACCGAAAATTGAACGTCGTCACAAAGCGGGATGTCTATCCCCTTCCAAGGATCGATGACACCGTTGACAGACTACGAGACGCGAAATTCTTCTCCTCTCTAGACTTCAAGAGCGGATACTGGCAGATATAGGTGGACGAACGAGATCGCGAGAAAACTGCTTTCGTGATCCCAGATGGGTTATACGAGTTCAAGGTACTCCCATTTGGCCTGTGTTCCACACCCGCCACATTTCAGCGGATGATGGATACTGTGCTGTCCGGGTTAAAATGGCAGTCCTGCCTTGTTTATCTCGATGACGTCGTGATCTTTTCGGCCACCTTCGATCAGCATGTGGAACGACTACGGATTGTGCTCGAAGCGATTAGTTCAGCAGGGCTGACGATAAAACCCCAAAAGTGCCATTTTGGTTTTCATGAACTGCTTTTCCTCGGTCATGTGGTTAGCTCTGAAGGCATTCGACCTGACCCCGAAAAGACAGCAGCTGTAGAAAAGTTTCCTAGACCGACAGATAAAAGGGCTGTGAGACGATTCTTAGGACTTTGTGCCTATTACAGAAGATTCGTTAAAGATTTTTCGAAGATTACGGAGCCACTAACCCGACTGACGAAAGAAGACATGCCTTTCACCTGGACAAGCTAGCAAGAAGAGGCGTTCAATGAGCTGCGACAGCGACTCTTACACCACCCCGTCCTGGCACATTTCCACGAAGAAGCCGAAACAGAGATTCACACGGACGCAAGCAATTTGGGACTAGGCGCCGTCCTTGTGCAGCTGCAAAACGGAGAGGAAAGAGTGGTCGCATATTCTAGTCGCACTCTTTCGAGAGCTGAAATAAATGATTTGGCGACGGAAAAAGAATGTCTGGTGGTAATATGGGCCATACAGAAATTCCGACCGTACTTATATGGTAGACCATCTCGAGCAGTGAGCGACCATCACTCGTTGTGCTGGCTCGCAGGCCTAAAGAACCCTTCTGGGCGACTTGCTAGATGGAGCCTCAGGTTGCAAGAATACGACATAACAGTCGTATACAAGTCGGGTCGCAAGCACAGCGATGCTGATTGCCTGTCACGCGCACCAATGGAATCTGCACCTGGGGAAGATGGAGACGACTTTCCGTTTCTTGGGGCCGTCAGCACCGCAGACATGACTGAATATCAGCGATCTGACGCGGAGTTGCTTAAACTGATCAAGCATCTGGAACGGCAACTCGTGGGTGTTCCTCGAGTTTTCGTCCGGGGACTGTCCTCGTACGTGATGAGAAACAACGTTTTATACAAGAGAAGAAATTTCTACTCGTCGTTCCTTCAGCCTTGCGACCCGAAATCCTGGAAGCCTGCCACGATGACCCAGCAGCAGGACACCTCGGAGTGAGTAGAACAATGGCTCGCATCCGCACCAAGTACTACTGGCCAAAGTTACTAGATGCTGTACAGCATTATGTAAGGACATGTAGAGATTGTCAGACACGCAAAACGCCTCCATTGAAACCTGCAGAATTTCTCCAACCAATCGAACCACCTGAATCTCCGTTTGAACAAGTGGGAATGGATCTACTTGATCCATTTCCTACGTCATCAATGGGCAACCGATGGATAGTAGTGGCGACAGACTACTTAACCCGGTATGCCGAGACAGCCTCTCTCACCAGGGGCATGGCTATAGAAGTAGCTAAATTTTTCGTCACTAACATTGTACTACGGCATGGTGCCCCAAAGGTGGTTATCACGGATCGAGGAACTGCATTCAAAGCCAATCTGACGCAGTCCAATATGAAACTTACCCACACAAGTCATAGGAAAACAACGGCTTACCACCCCCAAACGATTGAGCTAACCGAGCGACTCAACAGAACTCTAACCGATATGTTGTCCATTTACGTTGACTTGGAGCACCGTGCGTGGGACAAGATACGGCCGTACGCCACTTTCGCTTACAATACTGCTGTGCAGGAGACTACTAAAGTGACGCCATTCCAGCTAGTCTATGGTCGAGTAGTTACCACACCATTAGATGCAATGCTGCCTGTAGGCGACAACACAGAGCACAAGCCTGACATCAGCAAATTCATTCAGCGAGCCGAAGAAGCACGGCAGTTGGCGCGACATCACACAAAACAACAACAACACGTGGATGCAAACCATTACAACCTTCGTCGGAGAGGAGTCGACTACGCACCAGGCGACCTAGTTTAAATTTGGACTCCTGTGCGGACGCCTGGCCTTTCCGAAAAGCTCATGCGCCGCTATTTCGGCCCTTACCGAGTCCTTCGTCGCGTCAGCTCCTTGAACTACGAGGTGTCACCGGAAGGACAAGTGGGCTCATCAAGATGCCGAAGGAGTACAGAAATCGTGCATGTAGTCAGAATGAAGCCATACTATGACAGGCAATGAACATCGAACTATACACACCCGATTATGAGGAATACCTATTTCTCCAATGGAAATCACGCATTCACACCATCTCAGCAACACTGCTTTTACGCATCGGGACGATGCGTTTTCGGAGGAGGGATAATGAGGCAAGGCAAACGCAGTATTCAAACTACGCGTGCTAGTTCGTGCGCCCCTCAAGAGATCAGCGGCTTGATGATCAAACAAGAAAAGGCCGTGACGGCGCGCGCCTCCTCAGCACGGGATTTTGATGAAAAAGAAGTGGTGCACCACTCGAGGGTTTTTCTCGGAGATTGATCCCTTTTTGCTGATCACCTGTTAGAGACGCCGCTACATTTTTCTTTGCTTTTCGGGCACAAGTTCGCCCCAATAAACAGTTATTCGTACACCATTTGGATTGTACGTAACAATATTGATGGGAAAAGGCGGCAGTGCTAGAACGAATACAAAGATCGAGATGAAAACAGGGCATGCGCTGTTCTCAGAGAAGCGCATGTTCTGCCTTCATTGCGATCATTGTATCTAAGAATATGAAAACGAGCATAGAAGCCTGGCGACGTGGCACCGGTTCGTGGAAGGCCACCACCAAAAGGTTTGCGGGACACATGCGGCCGGTAGACCATCCACATGTTTGAGACCCCTGTTCAACATGCTTACCTCAAGACATTAACGTCATCGATGGTTTTGGTAAAGCAACACTGGGAACTCTACGAACGGGAAATCTACGAACGTGACGGTGCTAAGCACTTCCTAAGGTTTCACCACAGTATAGCTGTCTTTCGTTAATTTTTTAGTATTGTTTCTCTATTCACCACGTTTTATGGCAGGAGATTTAGGGATACAACCCCGACGGCGGAACCTTAGTACGCTTTTCAACGGAAAAGCTCTTTGCAGATGCACCTTTTACAAAGTGGCGGAGCATAAGAAAGATGAAGAGCCATTCTGTCTTCAGGCATCCACTGAAAAAAAAAAAACATATATTGGCGGTTCACTAGAAGTTTATGCCTAGCCAAGATAAACAGACTCATGGGTGCATGAAATGAGAACAAGACACCCGAAAAAAATCGAACCAGTGACAGCTTTCACAAGTTGTCGCAGCTCGTTGAGACCATTCATGCATGCACGTTGTCGGGCGCCTCCGGGGTGCCTTGGAAAACAAACACGTGCTACCACTATGCAGGGTTACGCATCGCAGATTACGTATGACACAAAACTCGGTAGGATCGAATAAGCTTCGCCTGTCTCTGGCTTCATGTGATCACTGAGGCGTTGTTCGTGAACAGGAGGGGAGTGAATCCGGGGACAAAGTTTTGTCTGCCCCGAGGACATCCAGAAAGAAGCAAACAGATCGGGACATTTTATGAAGGCATGGCGTTATTTGTGTTCTCACAACACTGTGCGACTTTCACTGCATATTGCTTTGCCTGTTTTAATTCCAGATACTATAGTTCTAGCACCACATGGATTTGCCTAGATGAACGGCAGCATACGCCTCATTAGAGATGTCTTGTGTGAGGGAATAGAGCGGACTATTTTTTAGTGGTCTGCTTTTTTTGTGGAATTGGGATACAGTACAACAGTATATTTATAACGAAGACAGCGTTCATAGCAGTGGCAACTACTTGGTTAAGCGTCCACTTCCAATGAGGATCGGGCTCGATTACTAAAGTCTGTCGGAAATTCGTCACTTTATTCCTAAAAAGAAAAACAGATCTTACGCTCGGTTTTTTGGGGGGTCCTGAAATCTAAATGTGGCCCCGCAAGGTTCTGCAAAGGCACCGGGGCGAACCTTAACTAACCACAACTTTGGTGAAACAGTCGATCACGCACTGCTGCTGTGGTAGCAGAGAATCGCTACCCCTTGGTATACGTGCCAGAAAAATAGAACCATGTGTCCGGCGCGGTGCTCCGCTGGTAATCGGTGGCATGGAATCACCAAAAGTTGATGTTCGGTGGAAATGAAAAGGCACCGGACCTCAAGCCAAATGTTGCCAAAGTAGCCATGTCGTTCAATATTGCCGCAAATAAGACAGAAGTGGTATTATGAACAGAGCCTTTCTATTGATGAATAAGTAAAACCAGTTTAAATAAGTAAACCGGAAATTTAAGTATGACCAGTAAGTAGCCGTGGCGCCAACTGGAAATTTACGTCGCCGAACGAGTCGTAAAGAAGCTAATTTGGCGCAAAGTAGCCACTAATGACAACCCTGGGATCACCAGTCCTAAAATCAATTCCCGTCCTTGCTCTTTAGTGAAAGAAAAGTTCAACTAGAACGCTTTTTTCCCTTATGATGCGGGATAAAACATGAATTATTTCAATACAGCAACCCACCCATTGCGGAGGCTAAATTTCCTTTTTCCTCCATGACCTGCTTCGAGATATGCTAGCGCAATTGGAAAGTGAGATGAACGCAGCGTTGTCCTTCGAAGCTATCACGAGTTTCCAATCTGCATACCCCTTACTGTTGTTAGATAATGCAAAAAAAAAAAGCTGAGCCAATTTTTTTGTCGCGAGGACTATCGTAATGCGAAATGAGCTCAAGTGTATGTGATTGGCTTCTAGGATCACATGTCGTGAATCCCACGCAAGATTGGAAATACGCGCGTTTACGCTTGATTGGGCAAAGCAAGGTAACGTGATCTGGGGGCCCAGGAGAGCTCGAGAATTATTGTCAACAGAAATTCTGGCATATTTATTTTTGTTTTGTTTTACTTGTTTATTTATTCCATCCCTATTTTGGTGACGTGACTTTCGGCATGTCTACGTCTACTTCTGGTACTACTACCACTACTACTACCACTATCAGAATGACAATTACTATTATTGTTACTAATACGACTACCAACAGTGCTGCTGCTACTACGACTACTACTACGACGTCCTCCGCAGTGGAGCAGCGGTTAAAGTGCCCGGTCTCTGACCAGAACGACCCGGTTTCGATTCCTGCAATGGCAGTCGCATTTTGACGGAGGCGAAATGGTAAAGACCCGTGTATTGTTTAAGGTCAGCGCACGTTAAAAAACTTAAGACTTGCGGCATTTCCGGAGCCTTCCCGTACGGCGTCTTTCATCAATATCTTTGTTTTGAGACGCGAAAGCTCAGGTATTATTGTTACAATTATTCTTACTACGACGTTCACGAAGACAACTCAGGGACTAAGACACCGCTTTGGTGCAAGAAGACAACTGCATTACTCTTACAAGAATGACGAGGCAAGCGCACAGAATTTGATGCGCGCGTGTTCCGTCATGGCTGCTGGATAAGAATCGTTTTTTTTTTTGTCCAGCGGCCGTGGTTCTGTGTAGCCATGCGATGACTTCCCAGAGGCTGACCTGTTGCGACGCTTGATTACACCTAGGGGCTTCGAGAGCCCCAATCTTGTGGCCGCAGAGCATGCATGTTTCATGCGCGCAGTTGCCGGAATAGAAAGCGGACCTCCATTACGGTGGCTCCAACTTTATGAGATTTTTAGAGACATTCCTATTGCTGACGTTTGAACGTGTCAAACTTCCCGCTCCACAGCTAATGTAGGGTGCGCGTATCCGGCCACACACTTTATATGAAGAGGGTAAAGGTATGAAGAGCAGGCGATATAAAAAAGCAAAGAAATAGGGGAGGACGAGATGTATGTGAAAACATTCAGAGCGATGGATCGCTAATGCTATTCCGAAAGATGGCAACACTCGACGTCCGCGACATTCACGAAGAGGCTCGAAAAGTCCCAAAGCTCTTTCTTTACTTTTCTTCCCACTGTCGGTGACGTCTATGTTGGTGTTGAATGTACATTTCGTCTCGCCTCCATTATCATATATCAATGACATTTTCAAGTCTCTGCACTCTTTTGATGGCTGGTGTCGTACGCGAGCACGTTTCTCAGACGTATCGGTTGCTCGAATAAACTTTGTAATGGAGAAACAGGAGAGAATAAAAGCTGTCATGAAGCTGTCCACACATTCAACGTCGTCCTCGGAAGGGGTGGGGGTGGGAGGAGGGCATGAGGAGCAGCCAATTTCTCTAGCCACCCAAGAAGGGAAGCCGGAAAGTCTATATGCATTGACTTATTAGGGGGGGGGGGGCGCATGAGATATGGGGTATCGCAATAACCTGCCTTAAGTGTATTTTTATGCCTTCACAACTTTATTCGGAATTGAAGACGAAAGTAGATAGGCATTATGTAGTACAGTTATCTTTGTTAAAAAAGTACGATAGTGTGACATCGGCCACTTTGATGGTCTAGTTGTTGCTGTACTCGGCTACTGACCCGAAAGCAGTGTTGGCGATGACGCGTTACAAGTAACGCGGTTAGTGGTAAAGCGTTGCCTGTTTTGGTAGCATAGTAACGTACTCGCTACAATTTCGTAACTGTAACGGGTAACGTACTCACGCTACAATTTTTAGGTATAACGTGCAGTGTCCCGTTACTCGTTACTTTTTTTTATCTTGTAGGTGCTCTTTTCTCAGAGCTCGCTCCAGATGAATTCTTTTGTCGCATAGCCAGATAGTTGTCCGCATGCAGGCTTTGACAAAGAAAGCGAGGGTGGAATTGCTTTTTTTCTTTTTGTTGTGGAAATCGCGCATAGAAATTTCTGAAACGTGCCGACTTTATGTGGGGAGTTCGGGGTCATCGTGACACAAAGCTTGATGAAAGACGCGGAATGCACCATCACAAACTGTAGAAACATGCTTTTCGTGAAAGTGTATTGTAGCTGGCGGACCGCTAGCACCAATGATTCGATATCACTGGCATGATATCGAATCATACTGATGAAAATGTGACCGGCTCAGGACCTCCCTATAAAGCTTTTGACTGAGTGAGTGAATGCAACGCAGTGCATGAATTTGTCAGAATTCTTGAACTCCGTCACAGGCAAACGATGCGAAGGAGAGAAGCCGTCCACCACGCTCACCCCGCTCAACAAATGTGCTCCACGCTGTGAACAGTGTTCGTGGACACTCTTCTCTATTCAACGCCATGGACTAAATGGGTAACGAAGCGTGAAGCCCACCAGTCCCACCTGACCGAGTTGGGTGAATCACGGCCACTCCGACGGCGCAAGACTCTGGCGTACAAGTCCTTCAAGGCTCGCTTTTTCACGCAGACATGTTGCACCACATAGGACTGGTCCTTAGTGCCTCATTTGAAAGCAGAATACAGTGCCCGTCGGTGAATCCCAGGAGTCCACTTAGGTCAGACTTCATCGCCAGCTGAGACCTAACTTCTTCACGAGTTTAGCCTCTCAGAGGCATCTTGGGAGCTTTTAAGCATGCATGCCGGAAGATTTGCGGTGAGCGGCGCTGAAATAGGGTATTGCGGTTTTTTGTCTCTTTTGGCTCAGCTGAAAGCCAGGCGCCTCGTTCATTCTTGCATCAACTCTGTGTACGACGATGCAGTGGAGTGACAGGGTTCATGAAGTTGCCAGGTCTGGTCGCGGCGTTTTCCATGAAATAAGGTGAATGATTGGAAATACACCTGCTCTCTATTTAGAGAGACTAAGGAGCCGTGTAAGTTAACGTCGCGTTCGTATTACAAAAAAGAATACTTCTCAATGCAAACGACATTGTTGCGAAGGAGACAAAACATGAGGGCTTAGAAAATTGCGACCATTATATAAGTGGTTTTAACAAAAATCTGTTTATTCAATACAGTGAAAATACAACAAAAATTTAAAAGCACGTCAACAAGCAGTTCTGAAAAGTTCATGACACTTACGAGGGCCATATATAAGAAATTTTGAGCAAGGCGTGACTGCAGCTACTTTTCATTTTACAGTAAAAAACGTTTATTAGGGAAATCCACGAATGAAATAAAAGAGTAGAACGCTTCGTTATTTCGAATTGAATTGAATTTTGACGCGTGTGCAGGAGTGAATCAAGCCGATAACTCTTCTTCGTGGGAAATGTTGTGTGAATGTTTGTTCGTCTGGCCACCTGACAGTGCTGCTATCGTGCAGGTGACAGCGCCTGTTTGTGACGTCCGAAGGTTGTTTGGTAGTTTCGAAATTGAAAAAGTTTGCGGTCGTGGGTTTATGGCGCAGATTAGACATACAATTTCTTCGCTACCACCAAACACTAACCGTCGTGAAAATCTTATATATTTATTTATTTGTTCGCGAGCTTTCGGGTAATAGAACAACACCAAGTCCATCTGTCCATTTGTTTATTCTTTCTTTCTTTCTTTCTTTCTTTCTTTCTTTCTTTCTTTCTTTCTTTCTTTCTTTCTTTCTTTCTTTCTTTCTTTCTTTCTTCCCTTCACCGAGTACGACAAGAAACAGGTAGGTTCCGCCAGTATTCTTATAGGATGTTACGAAGTAGTGCGTGCATAAACTCTCTAAAATAATTAAAACAGACTATATGATCCATATTTATCAGGTGTGTTTGTGTGTGTTCATGTGGGGGAGCGGCGGAAGTAGAAAGTCTTGAAGTTGTGTGCAGTGCAAAAGAAATAGGATTAAATTACAGAATCGGGCTGCTGTCAAAGCGATTAAGTTCAAAGGCACAGAAACCACATAAGTAAAATTTTAAGTACTATAAGTAAGATAACCGCATAACATAAGTAAGATTTTGTCGCGTTTTCTAGCTCTCATGGCATGCTGGAATCGTAATTATCTCTGAGCATAGGCTACCCTAGTCCACACAACTTTCGATAAATGTTTGAAAAAAAACGCAAATTACGAAAACGCCCAAACATTAGCTTTTTAATCTCTAACTCTTTATTATTAAGGCTTTACTCTTTAATATTGGGAGCGATGTTCTTTACAGCAGCGAATGCTTCTGTTTCTTAAGCCTCGAGGGCCAGCGTATTAGTCAGACTAATTGAAGGTCTGTAGAATGTCGTACTTAGAGCCTAAATACGAGAAAGAAATCTAGAATCTATATCACAAACAATACAAATCCGAAATGCACTAGCAGAAAGCCGCGCCTGTTGATCATACACTGAAGCTTTGTTGGAAGGGTTAAAATGATCCCTCAGAAAATTGAAGAAAATTTCGTGCTGTTTTTTCTTCGCTCACTTAATTTCTTTCGAGCATTAAACCGATCCCTGCTCCAACAAGCATCTGAATCTATATTTTGGCGTATTGTTTAGGGAAAGAGAATGCACGTAAATTATGTAGTAGTTTCCACGTTGTGTTTGGCTTCGTTTTTGTATAACTGGAACATTGAATTCTTTCATTGTAGCGCGCGAAAAGTTTACGTAATGTACAAACAACTGGTCCCTACTCTGGCTGTTCTTGCTATGTTTCCTCGGGACTTTGACAGTACTCCCAAGATGTCTCATAAAACGTTCCTGAACCGTACAATCTAGAAACATCGCATTTATACTGCTTACATTCAATTTTCACTCGGTGGTTCAGCTTTTCAGAACAAACCATACCTAAGCTGTGCAACACTTAATTTAACGTGTTCGAAGGAACTTCAAGTTAGCTAACGCTTTCACTGTGCTCTTGAAGCTTAAGAAAAGTATCAGAAGCGATGCAGTTGCTGAAAGGGCTATATACAAATATTATTGAATAAGCAGCAAAACAGGCCACCAGACATGTTTAACAGGGAAAATTTCTTGTGAATCCCTGAAGTAATAGGAGTTACAAGGATATAATACAAGATTAGAGCACGTTCTCCGGGCTTTTTTTACCGGTAATAACCACGACTGTGGGGGATGAACATTCCCAAAGCACAATATAATAATGAAGGACGCCAAAAAGGAGGGCTTCGAAAATTAGACCTCCTGGTAATGTTAAGGCGTGCCTGACTTTAAGTACAGAGCATCAAACAATTTTTGCCTCTTTCAAAAAGGCGGCTCCCCAACTGAGGTTCAATCTCACAACTACTGCACAGAATGCCGAGGTTTGAGTTTCGTTGGAAACTTAAGTTTTCTTCTTTACTTCCATGGGGATATTTCAGTCATAGACGCCACCGCCAACGCCAGCAGCGCATTTTCTGCGACATGACTCTGATACTGAATCCCCTGTCTTACCTACACACCACGAATCGCGGTATATGGGTATGATCTATGCTTCAATTGCAGCCCCAGTCACAGGCCCTGACAACGCACCACCACAACGGTGCGTTGCCGCACCTAATCACGGACGCCATGCACGACGGGTGGAAAGGTTTGTACGAGGTTCGCAATAAGGAAGTCACGTTATTCATGCGACAACCTCGTAATTTTGTTTGTTAACATTATTGTATCTTTATGTTAATCGTCGCTTGAACAAACGAGACAACGTAGCGATATCGCAATATCAATAACAAGTAACAGCGCTTGATTTGATCAATGACTCATTGGCACGCATGCCGGTCCAGCTTTTAACAGAAGTAAATTATGATTCTTTATACAAGCCTTCGACCTAGTGAGTCGCAAAAAGTACTCCAAATGCATGCGACTAGATTGTTTAGGGCAGAAAAAATAGAGCACTCAAAATGAGCTGGCTTATATTTACAGCTTGAGGCATCCTTCTTGCTGCGTTAACAATGGTGCCATTTATTCACGAATGTTAATTCAGTTGGTGTCAAGAGACAGAACATACGGCCCATAAGGGGCAGCTTCTTGTATGGAGTTGTTTTTTTTTTCCTTAACAAGACATTCCAGAGTGAAGATGTGCACTGAGACAGTAAGGGGACAAAAAGAACTCCAAGCATGCCTAAACCCACTTTGCCCTGTGATTAAATCGCTGTTTTCTGGTTAGCTGGCTTTCTTCTAACCACAAGCTACCATTCTTTCAATTCTTACCAGTGTCCTTAATGAGCTAAGAAGTTACGAGTGCTCGTGGGCTCTCCTAGTGGTGTTTGTCTTTCCTTGCAGTTCTAACGAGAGTTCAACAAAGAACATTTTTCTTCGTTTTCATTATGTGCAGTCTCGGACAATGACATAAGTAGGAGTGCGTCGGCTTTCGGAGCTGATTGCGTTTACCGGGAGGGTCATTTTCTTGTCAATTTTTCTTCTTCTGAAGTGGTATAGAAGAATTCAAGGAAAACGCATGCTCTCAACTTCGCAAAAACAAGAATGTGCTATGAACGCATTCACTCTCCTGCACGACCTAATGAGATGTATATTGTTTCCGTGCTCTCTTCATCACACATACTGGCAAGATATTTCCTTTCAGCCGCCTTTCAGTATACTGCGATTCTTTAGCAAGGCCATACAACTTAAGCAGACACGTTTACTTGCACAGAGAGATGCTGCCTACAAGTGACATATATAAAATCAGAATAATAGTGTCAGGCCTACAGGCTGTTCAGCAAACAACTAGGAAGTGAAAAGAACAGCGATTCGGCGTTTGCTCACTACTAGTTTCTAAGAAGAGCCATTTCTTTAGAACAAGAAGAAGAGTAGGAAAACATGGTCTGCGGCCACAAGGCAATACGCAGGTAGAAGCTTAATTTTTTGCCATCCCTTAATCTCATTGACGTGGCCTGTGTGCATTTGGTCGGAAGGTAAACACTGGCGAGGACCCCAGCTATTAACCTCCACGAACCTCTTAAGGAAAATGGTTCGGGTTGTAGTAAGATTATATGCCACAAATGCTTTCCCAGTCTCATTAGTGTAGCCAAAAAAATGGCGGAGAGAATAAACGCGAGAAAAAAAAAACCAGAGTTTCTTTAGTCTGGCGTAGGCTTCAAATTAAGTATTCGGAACCTTGCAAGTCAAAGAAAAAAAAAGCCCCGCTGCTGAATTTGCATGATGTGTGAGGCCAAGACACTTAGCTTCCCTAGTCACCTGTATTAGTGAAAGAATTAGTTTCATATTTTAAGAATTTATTTCCTTGCGTTATATCAGTTTTATTCCTATAACATCCTTACACGGGCATAAAGTGGCAGGACCATCAGCGCGATGAGAAATTGCCACTTTCGTATCGCATTCAAGAGGTAGCCAACATACAGAAGTTTGTTTTCATTGCGAAAAGTTCGTGAAGTAACCACAGTTTACCAAATGTAGTAAAAATTAGCAAGGTTCCTCATAGGTTTACCTGAAAACACTGGAAGGCGGAGGCCATTTTCTTTTCCTTCTCAATGCTTCCTTAGCCTAACGTGGATATGCATAGCCGCCGAGACCAGAGGCGCTTGAATCTTTGTGCACTTCACGTAGTATTTCAGTGCATCCGTGATCGGCCTGCATTTAACTATAGGTTACGATGTCATCTGCTTATGTCATCACGTGACGTCACGTTACGTAACATAATGATGACGCTATGAAGCAGTCATCAAATTTACGCATATGAGACGTCATAATGATGTGGTTGTGACGTCAGTACGTGACGTTGGTTTTTCAAACTCATTACATGATGTAAAAACTCGATGTGGGACCGAAAACGGCCTGTTTTAGAGTTAGCTAAGGCATTTAAGCCTGATTTACGCCTGAACATTTTTTGATGCAACAACTAAGAAAAGCTTTGAACGAACATCTTGATGGACGACACCACACCATTATGACATTACGAATGAAGCATCAACAAGGAAATATGTGCTACAAATAGGAGGAAGGAGCAGCGAACCGGAAGGCGGCCAATCGAAGACGGAGCTCGTGCGTCTTGTTCTCTCATGATACAAACGCCGCCATCAAAAACGCATTGCGACAGAAAACAAGCTCGAGCCTTTGTTTTGCCCACGGCCTACCGAACCGGAAGCTCTATGTTTCTCCTCCTTTGATCTGTAATTTCTGGTTCGAGGCACCTTTTCCACGCTGCAGGCGTCAACAAGAGGGTTCAGCCATCGGTGCTATCAGTCCACACTCGACTTACCGCAGCGTGCCGCGCTGCAGCTTCGATAATTCCGTGCAGCACTCCTAAGCTCAGCACTGCGACTCATTCACAGACAGGAACACAATTGTGAGTCATAATATATGGCTTCGGGATCTTTCCTTTAAACAATTGATTGATATGTGCGGTTTAATGTCCAAAAAGCTCCATATGATTATGAGAGACGCCATTGTGGAGGGCTGCGGAAATTTCGACCTCCTGGGGTTCTTTAACGTCATTGATAAATCCTGCGATACAGCAGCATTGTTATCAATAAGGTCTCCATCGGGCACCCACTGACACAGCAACAAGAAAACGTACATGCGCGGTCCGTCATTAGCACACGGACCTATACAGCAGGAATATTTCTCCTAAGTATCGTGACTTCGTTATGTTAAGGCTGTTGGTAGCACACTTCAAGAATATTCATGATTGATTAACCCTGAAATACAGCAGCATTATTGTCAATAAGGTCGCCATCGGGCACCCACCGGCACAGATACAGGAAAATGTACATGTGTGGTCCATCATTAGTTGAGCGTCTCTGCTGGCAACAAGTGCTGGAGCATATAGGCCATGTGGAATCTGTCATTGCCGGACGAAATGAACGCAGACTTTCTTTGCGCACACCAGTTTATCTTGAGATACGAACCAACGCACCGAGCTACAAGTTTTACTAAAAGCAGAGAGAAATACCAGTATAGGTAGCCACTTTATAACCACGAATGTACTTCCATTCTGTGTATGTAGGAGCACTGAGAGGACTCATTGGATCAGCTCAAGTGAGACCGAGGTGTGAAGGGTTACACGTTCGTGTCAGCAGCTTTAATTAGATTATCAATGTATCACTACAGCGGCTATCTTTTCTATCTTTCTAAGCGTATAACGTCATGGTATCTACATGTTTTCATGACGGGCATTTTTAGATACCGGTGGCACAGAGAACGACACAATCTTAATTTTATTAATTTACCTGGAATACCTCGTTCGACCGCCATATCACCATTTTTATTGGCAAATTACACTTGAGAAACATGTTAAAAAACCACCTACTTGTGTTTATTTTACAGCAACACATGACCTCAGCATCCTTACTGAGGCAAGTTTATAGATTAAGTGTGGCACGCACTACCAAACAGCAACGATTATATAGCGTTGGCATCGTTCAAAAATTCGAAAGTTCAATCGTGTACTCATCACTTTCAATAAAAGCAACCACCTCAATGCCAATCTTCAAATTAATGGAACCCTCTAGGCAACGGGCCTGCTTATCTCACATGCACACAAACCCTGGCTCCAAGAAACGGCAAGCTGCCTCCGTAACGACGTCGCTTGAAGGGCGGTACAGGTCCCTCACTCTCGAAAACGTTAATCCATATCAATGTTGCCCGTAAGGCACTCTCTGAACGCGCCCACTCGCGTAGCTCTTACGACACTGAGCCTTACGTATCGCAAATAGTTTCCACTTCTGTTTTTTCTTCTTTCTTGTCGTTCTATGGCAAGCGAATAAAGTCGGGCTGTAGCTAGTTCAAATTAATGATAGGCTTCTTGCAGAATCATCTGTTTAATTCTTTAAAGTTCTTTTCACGAATCGATCTAGAGCTCCCCGTGTATTCTCACTTAAATTAGTCTTGTCCAGCAAAATATACCTTACGGACTTCTAAAAAAATAAAAAAAATGACTTTCATTGAGATATCACAGACTCATTCCATACTGTTGTAGTATTCCTACTCAGTTACTTTATCAGCTGTCGGTTATAGCTGCTATTGGCGAACTTCATGAAATAAATACGCTTTTGCTAATTAAAGTACTACACGTAAAAAAAATAAGTTTGGTTACCAGCTCCTACAAACACTGGAGGACCAAATAATGCACAACTCTGTTATTTCTGCACGGCGCATTCATAGCCGGTGATTGCACTTACGTTAATAATTATTCTTTGTTAACAAAACCAATTATTCTGGAAGATTTATGGAAATCGATGTGAAGCAGTGCGCGTTTATTTTGATGTTTTTGTATTTTGCAACGTGCACCTGACAGCACAATACATAACACTCTCTGTACTCTTTTCGCAAGACAGCTGTTGCCACATTAGCCTACAGATCTCGCCACCTCACTTGTGTTGGACTATCCAATTCTTACGGGACAGCATACTGCTCTCTCATAATGGAGTACATCCTACTCTAAATAATTTACCATTTGTTCTAAACAGCGTATTAAGTAAGGTCTACTTCACAAAATATCTGAGCACACTGGACAGTACCCTACCGATGACTATCTTTATTATAGGAGCTCCCTCAGCAAACTTCTTATGCTTGCACCTTGTTCAGTGGCGGACACTGGTGTTTCCAGTGCACACTTCTATGGTCACCGCTCACGGCGTCCCCTCCGGTGATTCCAACAATGGTCATTAGATTGCACGCCGCTGCCCAAGGCATCGCTTTTCCGCTCGACTGAGGTGACCCTTGCTCTTCTAAACGTGCGGTCTCTCAACGCACACGTTCATGACATCGAACATGATCCCGTCCTGACCACAGCCGACGTGTTTTGCTTCACGGAAACATGCACATTAATGGGATTGTTCCAGTCTTTTGTGTCAAAGAAGCGGAGCGTCCTGCGGGTGGTGTCGGGATCTACGTCAAGCTATCTGATGTGCCTGAAGATCACGCGTTGCCAAAAATGAGTCAGAACCGTAACGGGGAGCACGCCGCCATGAAGCTCTCATCCGGAATAGCAGTAATGGTCATGCACTTGGCACTGAACTTGTCAGAAGGAGACGTAACCAAGTATATCGTAAAGAGAATGCATTGACACAGGACCAAGTTCAAACACGGTCCCTCCGTAGTCGTCGGAGATCTGAACGCTGACATCATGCAAAGCGATCATCATCGAGCGACGCCCTTCTTATACTTTGGAAAAGAACACCTACCATGTATATAAAACGAGCATAGTTCCTAAAAATGTGTATAGTGCATATAAACGAAATGTAATGAACACTGTGTATGTAATGTCTATCTAATAACGTCGTCGCGTCTATATATCATGGTCGGATATGTTTACGGAGAATTCGCTGGTTACGCGATCATCTCCCAGCAAGCTCCTCTCAAATAATTCACTTTGTGTACAAGGCAGTGATTTTTGAACAAATAAATACTTAAACGAATAGTATATGTCCCTGATGAACACACATCAAACATGTTCTTTTGCACGAGCAATTAAGTATTACAAGAACGTTCTTCTTAGATCAGCGTGTACGTGAAAGGAATGAAAGGGGCTACTACCCCCGTCCTCTGCCACACTTTTATTTATGTAATGGCGGGAGTTGCCAAGGCAGCCAAATAATTGTACTCATTCGGGTCTGTTGTATGATTGACAAACGGGAAACATTGTGGCATGAGTGTATGTTTGTCTATAATGGCAGCAAAGAGCCATAATTCTACATTTCAGGAGTACTTCACTTTACATATACCCTTATAGCCTATTAACAAATGCGTGCTACCTTAAACTGTACGTCTCTGCTTATTTTTTTCCAACTTCATTCGTTGCAAAGTTTTTTTTTGTAACATGTATCATTGGTGGTACAGGGTGGAGAGGAGTGGGGCTGTATTGAAACTACATCCTCCCTAGGGAACCCTCCTCACCCATCCACATGAAAAACCCAGCAGACACAGCTCCTGTCTGTGCTTCATTGTATAATAATAGAAAATGGAACCAAGAAATACGCACCTCATGTAGTGGCACGTCACCTGAAAACCATCAGGAATTTTGGGTGCTGACGGCGCAAGTTGGTTGACTCGGACCCTTCACGAAACATCCAGCCACGCTAGTTGTGCCTGCAAGATGTTCATAGCACTCAATAAATTAGTTCTCACTGAACCACATATGAGCAGCAAGCATTTGTAATGTGATGTTCCTTTTCTCTCATCTATAAGGCTTCAACAGTTGAATGAAGCTCCGCGTTTCAACATTTAAAACTTCCATATTGCAGTATCTGTTCATATTGTTGGGCCCTTTTCCACTCTCCACAGCCGAAAATAAATGGATTGCTGTTGCCACGGACTACTCGACGCGGTACGCAATCACACGAGCACTCCCGACCAGCTGCGCTACCAACGTTGCGGACTTTCTGCTGTACGACATAATATTAGTGCATGGTGCTCGCCGTCAACTTCTCACCGACCGTGGCCGCACGTTCTTATCAGCTGTCGTTCATGAAATACTGAGGTCTTGCCATACCAAGCACAAATTTACTACTTCGTACCATCCCCAGCCAAATGGCCTCACGGAGCGCCTTAACAGGACCCTAACCGATATGCTTGCCAAATACGTTGCGCCAGACCACCATGATTGGGACATTCATTTGCCGTATGTGACGATCGCCTACAATTCATCTCGTCACAACACTGCCGGCTATTCGCCCTTCTATCTACTATATGGCCGGGACCCAACTCTACCCTTAGACACGTTACTACCGGCGGCCACTGAATATGCTGGGGAAGCCATTGCCCGCGCCGACCACGCGCGCCAAGTCGCCCGTAACCGTCTACAGGCTTCACAGGCGCGCCAACAACAGCTCTACAATTCTCACCATAGGGACGTGCACTTTTCTCCGGGTTCTCTCGTGCTCCTCTGGTCACCTACTCGGCGTGTGGGACTGTCTAAAAAACTGTTGTCGGCCTACACTGGACCATTCCGTATAGTTCGCAAATTGACAGACGTCACGTACGAGATTGTTCCAACCGATCCAACAGAGTCATCATCAGCTCCGAGCGACACCGTTCACGTGTCTCGGCTAAAGCCCTATTACCCCCCTTCAACATCATCTGCGTAAATTTAGCACCGGGTCGGTGCTTCTACCGCCGGGGGTTATGATACATAACAGCCGCTAAACATGGCTGCATGAAAGAGGAGGACGAAGGGAGTTTCCGTTTGATGCTGGTCTGGCGCCATCTTGCTCGTCGAGGTCTGTGCGCTTTAAAGAGATCATTAAACAGGTTACTCGTAACAATATAAACAGTACATATATATATATATATATATATATATATATATATATATATATATATATATATATATATATATATATATATATATATATATATATATATGTGTGCACCGTAAGCGCTACAATATTGACGTGTATGCTGTTCCCTCCGAAATATGTGTGGTGGAATGTTTCATCGATTTTAATTGATATATCGTTGGCGATACATTTCTTAAAAGTATCTCGTTCGGTTCGGTAGCTTCCCTATGGCAGTATCAGCTGCTGTAGACCACACGCTTTAAAATAAGCAGAAGCACGCGTGGAAACATAAACTATGCATATATTATGCATTCTTTATACATGCTTTCAATTAGGCTTTGAAGTAGCTTTTTTACGCTCGCCGTTAATGCTGCATTCGATTTGGTATGGGCAATTATCGACGTTCAATCTATCATTTGAGCATTGGGGCTTAATATCCCAATGCAGAAATTCGAAGAAATGATGTAGCGGAACAATCTTATCAAGAACAAGAGGAAAACGAAAAGAAAGCCTTCACTTTTTTCCCCAAAACTCTGGATTTCGGCTGTAAAATTCACTCGAAGAATAAGGAGGTCAAACGTGCCTAAAGCAAATCCTCTTAATCTCAGCTATTATGTCTTAGACTAGGCTTAAAAATGTCCGTCTGGTGGGCAGCGATAGCAAACAGTTCTCAGAATTCGGGCTAAAACAGAGTGATCCAACAAAACACGTTCATATCGCTGATATTCCAGCTATTTCGCTCGAACTTTTTTTATAGCCTTTAATTTATTTTCTGTGCTGCGCCTTCAATTTGTCATCTCCAGATTGTGAAGTTAATCCGCGTCGCAATAGCGACAACGATAGGCGGAACGTCGCTGAAAATGATCGATCTCCCAGCTGCAGGCTTAAGCGTTTGAGAAATGAACTGCCGAAAGCCGATTTGCTGAGATTTCACACTTTCAAGATGCCTCCTCATAACGCGATAATAATTCCGGCACTTTGTTGCGAATTCTCATTTAGAACATATGGATTTTTTCGTTCATCGAAAAGATTCATGTTTCGCGTGATAATGAGGTTTATAGCAGTTTCTTTGGCTTACACCGATGATTTTTCACCCATCTAAGTTTACTTTGCATCTCTAAGCCTTTTGAGCCAATGTTGGCTGTATCCGTAGTGTTTCTAACACACATCGAAATCCTGATTACCATGAAAAGCAGTTTGATCTCGTTTGAGGTTAAAAACTATTCGTCTATTTTATTTCAGGCTTTTCTGCTAAACGTGGTTTTCTCTTGTTTTGAACTTTCATTTTGTGACATGCATTCATAACTGCAATTGCCATTCACACCTTAATTCTCTCTAGCCCTCTGCATCCCAGTGTGGTGTGTATAGCAATAAACAAAAAAGCCAGTATCACGTCCAAACATAAAGTTCTTAGTATTTTCCGATTATACCTTAAGAACATCAGACATCATAAAGGCGTGCCAATTCTGAGAATAAGCTATGAAGAGGAGAAGCTGCGTAACAAGGAATGCCAGCGCTGGGCACGGTAACTAGACGAAGTGTGTAAACGCTTAAAAACGCTCGCTCTGGCTATAAAGGAAAATGCAGTGCCATCTCTGGGCCGACAGCTATAGTTCCCAGAATAAAAGGGCGTGGTTCAATCACCACTAATAATACCTTCTTACTTATCTTTTATTACTTTTTTATTTATTACCATACTGCCAGTCTGATCTTAACACCTTAGACAGGAATGCGTACAAGCGAATACACAAAAAGGTTACAATAAACAGATATGATACATTGCGGCCATAATAACAACAAAAGAAGTAGAATACAACGAATTCATGCAAGCAAAGCAGGAAGATATTTAAATTAGCAGTGAAAACATGAATACGTAAACTTATTTCTATATTATTCGTGGTGAAATAACGTGACATTGATGTTATTAGCAATATATGCACAACCGATGTACTATGACTTGAGTAATAAATCTGAAAAAAAAAATACACCACCTCCCCGCAATTAAGCATGGGTTATTTGGAGCATCGTGGTTGTGCAGAGAGAGCAGTCGTTTTTTTCAATCAACAAAACTCGTTAAGGAGCCTGCCTGCGTCGGCGTTGCGAGGCAGGTGAGGAGGAGCGTAGTAGAGAGAAAAAAAAGGAGGGAACGCGCATGCGCAATGGGGGAGCGAGCGCAAGCAGGTGGTACGAGAAAAGTGGAGACAGTGACGTGCAGTTTTTATACAGGGAAGAAGGAGAATCGCGCATGCGCAGTTTGAGTGTAGGCACCGGACACGTGATATACCGTTGGGCAAGAGATGCTGCGCCTCTAAAGAAATGAACGGCTAAAGTGTAAGAAAATCATCGACAGTGATAGCCTCAATATTGCATGACTGTGAAAAACAATAATCGAACACGCCATCACCTCTTAAAATATACAGAGTAGAAATACATTAAAGGTGAGTTTAACCCTTGGCTGAACTGTCAAGTATTCGTACTCGCACTTCGGCGAGTAGAGGCGCAGACGTTTAATTCTAGAGTTAAAAATGCATTTCGCATTGCCGAAGCAGACATCAGAGGTCAGGTGAAAAGAAGCGTATGGTAGAAACTCGATCATCTAGGTGGTGCAATAATACTAGCTGCTCACAATATTTGAGTTCACCTAACCGAATTTCATTGTTTCTCTTGATTTTTCTTGACAGTTCTTTCGCTTAGATTTGCACCGATATCATAAGCATGCACAGTACTTAACATAAACCAGAATCAGTGCTTTGTATTTTTAGAAGCAACTGCTTGACTAGATATGCTTGAAGAGAAGCAAAGGTTTCACTCGGTGCTCTTCCCACCACAACAACAACAAAAAAGCATGCTGAAGACTATACTAATGTCTTCCAGGCTTCAGCGCCTGTCACCTGTTACTCTATCAACAGATCATGAAACGCGCGGAAAGGCATGACTTTTATACGTTTTATCAGATCCAGATGGTATGTCGACACTTAGTTCATCTCTATTTTTATTCATTACCCGTGACTCGGGCGTCATAGATTAAGGTAGTTGTAGCTTTCTCATACTCGGTGACACGCTCTACAGACACATGGTATTCGTTTCTGTGCGTAACCGAATAGATCATGGCAATGCGTCCGGACTCACCGCAGGAATCGATGCTCATACACGTCTGTCTAGCACCGTCATTGCTTTTTCCAGGAGAATTTCGTTGATTACATAATTTTTGTTCTGCAGACAATGTCACACTGTACAATTGCAACAATATATTACTGACGTTATTTTGACTGCCTCTTTCTTGATATCTTTTTCTTCGCTTGCTCTGCCACGTTCAGACTTCTCTGATTCCAATGCTCTACAGAAATGTCGGCCTTCGACTTTTTTTTGTTTCTCATGTATTGCCACACATGTTTCGTGTTTTTGAACTGTTTCCGATTCGACTGCATGCCCATAGGAACGAAAACTCACCGAGTTCCTTATACATTCGTCTAATACGACTCAACGTAGAAAGCCACATGACATGACTATTTCACTGCGCACTTGAAATATGGCGAACACCAATTTTCACACTGCAAGTCTTAGATGCCCCATGAAACGCGAAATTTGGATGTCGGCATGTACGCCTACGTGAACGATGAAAAAAAGAGTAATAAAATTAAGGGAAAGTGACATATAGCGCTCAGCTGAAGGTGTCTGTGCACTCGGCGTACCAGAAGGAACGTAACCTCAACGCTCAAAACACCATCAATGAAGTCACCCTGTGACGCAACCATGACATCACAGAGTGACGCCACGTCACGACGCGAGCCACGAGATTCGTTAGTTGTCAGTATTTGGCCACGTTCACGTGAGGCATATAAGACCTGCTAATTAACAAAAAATTATGGGAGCTTTGCGCTACTGGTGGCAAGCTAGAAGAAATTGTAGAGCTGGGTGGCCTGCCTTTTATTTCCTCATTTTATTTGTTCCCTTGCTCCACGTTTCTGCTTGTTTTGCTTTTTTGTAACTGTTGCGTCAGATATCTTTCTGTTCTTCTTTTGTTATTTCTTAGCCGTTCTTGCTCTTTCTAGTTTGATCATTTTTTTCATTTATTTTTTGTCTCTCTGCTTCGTTCTCTCTGTTATTATGTTTGTCTTTATTCTTCTTTTTCTTTCCTTTTTGTGTCTTCCTAGACTTTTTCGTGTGTGTTTGTGTCTCTTTCCTTTTATATCTGTCTTTTTGATACCTTTCTTCTTTTTTCTATTTTTTTCTCTCTGTCTTGGTTTTATCTTTCTTTTATTCTTGACCTTAATTTTCACTCAGTTTTTCTCAATCTTTTTTCTAGGTATTTTCTATGCACGCTTTTTTCTGTCTCTTTGTCTTTCTTGTTGTTTTTTGCGTCTTTATTAAACTACGTTTTTATTCCTAGAATTCTCTCTATTTTGTTTTTATCTATCTTTACGTCGCCCTCTTTCTCTCTCTATCTTTCTCTCTTCCTTTGTCGCTATATTATACACTTTATTTTTATCTCTTATTTGGTCTCCCTCGTTTTCATGTTTTTTTTGGACACTCGAATCCTGCAGTACCGGTAATGGGACTTTTCTAATTCCGGTGGCACACACGGACTTTATGTGTTTTATGGTTACACCACACAAATTACGGTCCCCTACGATAACTTTACTGTTATTAGGTAATGTCCTCACCCTAGGTTTTTCCTTCTTGCAGCCGGTATTGTACAGGGCTAAGTAGGCATCACGCACACATAAATATATGCAATCCACAAAAAAGTATCAAATAACAATTATCGAAAAATTATCACTGTTACCCACATGCCGTTCTACGATTCGTTCGACACTCACACTTTTTTTTAATGTTCGGAGTAAGCATGTTTCAAATTTCGAAGCAATTTTAATGCTAATTGTTTTTAGGGGGATTTTGTGGATTTTATTTCATATTACATATGCACTGATAAACACTTGTCAGACCGAAAAAAAATGCTAGTTGTTGAATCAATAACAAAGAGTATCTAGAAAATTTCCGTTTAGCCAGTAATTGGGAAAGAAAAAACTGCAGTTGTAATAATTGCATAAATACAACTGTCAATGTTAACTTCTCAGATCAATAGAAAGCAATTAATCTAACTAAAATCTAATATACATAACATTACCAAAACACAAGCTAGAGGTAACATATAGATACGTTGAAAAAGAACAGAGACATATTCTTTAATCTTTTAGCACATTTTGTGTTGGAACACTCGTATAATTGCCGACCAATGTTGAAAAAAGTAATGCACGCACCAATATTTTACTCGGAAAAGACCTACTTTCGTTGATTTAGCTGTTTCAAACTAATTACCTTGCGCTGATAACAACACAATGCACTATTCTTCCTTCATTCATTGAATATCACAAACTAGTAACCATTAATATAACAGAAACATCAAATTGTTTGAAAGTTTTGCTTTGAATGGCACTGCGTACTAATAGGTAAAGCCCGAAATCTAAACTTTATCTTAACCTACAACATCAGTAAGTCACAGCCATATTTAAAATGTGCAGCGTATTGTTTTTCTCCTGGATGAATTACATATTGCCTCTTTGCTAATTCCAAACTAATCTTTATTTTTAATTAAACACACAAATTAATTCAATGTTCCTTTTTGTTCCGGAAGCCCTTGCTGAATATTGAAGAGTGGACTAATCTGTGGCTTCTTGAAGAAACAATACTTCTCTCTAGTTTCATTACTGTATTATTGGAATGACCTTCTCGGTTACTGATGTCATATGACGCACAATGAACACTAGAATTAGAAAGAGAGGTGTTAGTCATCGAAAGCCTACAGACACGCATAAGATCAGAAAACTATAAAGTCTACATTGACCTCCCCCCCCCCCCCTTCTTTTAAGCCTCTAACCAATGTTGTAGGAGCATGTTTTTGTCCCCACACTTTTTTTCTTTGCTCTTAACTTGGCATTGTGTACGTGGAAATGTAACGGTAGTGCCTGCTTTAATTGAGCAGAAGACTGCAGTATATTCGAAGGCAATAAGAGAAAGAAAAAAAAAATAAAGTGACCATAAATATTTATGTTTACTAAGATACTTCAAACCACGAAAAGAATACTATTGCTATAGGCCGCACTGCGAATTACCTAATGGTGTTCTGTGAACCGGTTGTTAACGTGGCTGAGGCAGAGGAAACTACTGAAGATAAGAACCAGTAATGGTGAACTGCTTGCTCACTGGAACCACGGAATATGGTGAAGTGAGATAACGGGCTCGTTACTGTGGCAGCGTGATTCAATTTACGAAGGAAAGGCTCGTTCACGATACAGCGATTTATGGTCTGCGTGGGTAAGTCCTCTTGTTATTGTAAACCGTTATCTACAAGCCAGCTTTGGTTATGTTCGCAATTTGTACGTTGTTATTCATAAAGTACTACTTGGAAAGCTTTTCTTTTCTTTCTAGGTCACTTCTTAGTAACTAAAAATTGCGTGTGAACAACAGTGCGTTGTCACGTTTGGTTAATTCATCACAGTGCGCACACTGTAGCCCACCATCAAGTCAACATTATATGCACGATTCAAGAGGCCAAAACAGAAGTGGTGGAACGAATGAAACGCAAAAAGAACAGACGCCATAAATGACATTATTTCCTGAATACTAAAGGCTTAGTATAGAAAAGAAAAAAAACTTGGACGGTCAAGTGAGCGGTAAATTGTGATAACAGAGAAGATATATGGTATAGGGAAACAGTACACTGTGTGTATCGGCGAAAGGGAGACTACGAATGCATGCATCAGCGTAACTATTTACTCAGATTTATTCACGTGCTGTGATAGATAACTTTTCTCTAGGTTGTTTGTTATGAGAACTACTGCCTTAAGCCACCGCGGTGGTCTAGTGGCTAAGGCACTGGGGTGCTGACATGCTGCAGGTTGCAAGATCAAATCCCGGTCGTGGCGGCCGCAGTTTCGGAGGTGACAGCGCTTGAAGCCTTTGTGCTTCGATTTAGGTGCGCGCTAAAAAACTCCAGGTGGTTAAAACTTTATGACCCTCCCCTTACGGCCTCTCTCATAACCTTAAGGTAGTTTCGGTAAGTGAAACCTGAACACATATTATTAAATAAGTACCACATTAGAGCTAAGACATTTTCACCGTCCAGCCTACAGCATTTTTTGTTGCTTCTTGCTCTACAACTGCTCCTCGAACTCAGAATATCATCAGAAAGTTAGCTTTGTCAGCTTCACACTTACGTGTTAGAAATTATGCTTGTGGCACAAAATGACGTTAGCTGAAGTAAAAAGGCACGCTACGAAGGAGATACACAACAAAAACCGTACTCTACAGTTTCACGTAGCGTGCCTCGTTTCACATTGGCACTGTCAGATCACGCTACAAAATCAACTGCAGATATATGACCCTTTATCGAAGTAAAAACCATATATATGTTAGAATTCATCCTTCGTATACTGCGTGAAGAAATAAATAGTTAACGCCTTTATATATAATATAGCGGCA
The DNA here is from genome assembly GCF_043290135.1 of Rhipicephalus microplus. Classification (NCBI taxonomy): domain Eukaryota; kingdom Metazoa; phylum Arthropoda; class Arachnida; order Ixodida; family Ixodidae; genus Rhipicephalus; species Rhipicephalus microplus. The sequence goes on along the minus strand of NC_134704.1, from coordinate 18,089,432 downwards.
ATCGAACTTACAATTGCGGCTGCTCGAGATTTCATTCCTGGAGTTTTGACGCGTTCACCGCTCTTTCATCGCAGCTACTTTGGCCCTTTTTGCTTGTCCGAAACCTACTCTACACTATGTCTTCCCTCAGTTTCAGATTACCAAGAAGTTTCGACTGTACGCAACTGAAACGCTTGCATATACTGTCAAGTAAAGTAACGTTATGATAATGATTTGAATGAAAATTGTGGCCTTGGGTTTAAAACTTCCCTACTGTTTGCAGGCCATAGATATTGACTGATATGTGTGGTTTAACGTCCCAAAATCACCATATGATTATGAGAGACGCCGTAGTAGAGGGATCCGGAAATTTCGAACACCTGAGGTTCTTTAACGTGCACCCTAATTTGAACACACGAGCCTACAACGTTTCCGTCTCCATCGGAAATGCAGCCGCCGCAGGCGGGACACCATTTCGCTTCTTTGTATCATATATTCACCATATGCAAGTGCCGCCAACCAGCAGATGATCCAAGGAATAAACGAGAGTACGTGCCACATTTCTGCTGTCAGCGCTTTGTTAACACGAGATGACGACGCCGTGCTACGTTTTCGTAACATGTGGGCATGCGGATATGTAACTGAGGGCGAGTATGTGCCACTTTTTTTATTATTGATACTGTAAACCTTAACAGGCTCATACAGCAGTGGGAAGAAATTATACAGATTGTCATCTTCACATTAGACCACAGAACAAAAAAGTAAACAAAAAATGAACACGGGAAAAAAATAAGAATTAACAGTACAGACTACTCTAAACAATTACAAATTACAACTGTACATCTAGTCGAAGAACCAAGAAATAAAACAGAATAAAAACACCACAGGCTAACAGGGAAGAGTGCATATTAGACACAGATCTGAGAATTGAAACATCGAGTGGCATACAAATCAAAACGTACGTTCAACGAAAAGTTACGCCATTATTCTACAACGCTGCAACTTACTGATCCAAAAACTTTTCAAGATTGGTAGTGAATGATTCGAGAGATTCTGAGGACACTATATCACGTGGCAGGTTATTCCATATTTCTATTACTGACGGAAAGTAGGAATACTTAAATGAATTGCAACGGGAGATGAAAGGCCTGATACTCTTGTTGTGGTTTGTTCTAGCGGAGCGCTGATATGGTGGTTTCAAGTACTCGTGTTTGTTGATGTTAATGTTGTCATGATAAAGCAGATAAGGAAATTTTAATGCAGCTATGCGTCGCCGGATCGCCAGTGTTTGAATGCTTGCCCTATTGTGGAGCGCGGTTATGTTGACGTCTCGAGAATACTGAGAATACACAAATCGGAGCGCTTTATTTTGTATTCCCTCCAGCTGGTTAAGAAGGTAAGTTTGATGCGGGTTCCAGATTACACTGCCGTATTCGAGGATTGGTCGTACAAGGCATTTATAACTTGTTAGTCTAACTTTGGAAGGGGCTAGAGCGAGTTTCCTGCGAAGATATCCCAGCTGTCTGTACGCTTTTGTACACGTCTGGTTAATGTGAACATCCCATTTTAATGTGTTTGTGATGGTAACGCCCAAATATTTCACCAAAGCGGCCTCTGCTACGTGTAGTCCATTTAAATGATACGCAAATTTTAAGAGTGCTCTCTTTTGGGTTATATGCATATACGAGGTTTTTCCTACGTTTATTTCCATTCCCCATTCTTGACACCATCTTGAAATGTTAGTTAGGGAGGTATTAAGCCGTAACTGATCGTCGATTGTTCGTACTGTGGTATAAATGACACAGTCGTCAGCAAACAGTCTAACTGCGACGTCAGGTTTAACATGACAATGAACGTCACTAACGAAAATTAGGAAAAGAATCGGGCCTAGCACAGACCCTTGTGGGACCCCGGAGCAAACGTCTAACTCTTCAGATTCAGCGTCGTTTACTTTAACGTGCTGACTGCGGTTTGAGAGGTAGGCGGCTGTCCAGTGTACTATATTGGTTTCAATCCCGATAATCTTCAGCTTGTCAATTAGTTTTTGATGGGGCACCTTATCAAATGCTTTGGAGAAATCTATGAATATTGCGTCACATTGAAGTCTTGAGTTAATTACGGTAGCAAAGTCATGTGCTATTTCGAGAAGTTGGGTTATGGTAGAGAGCCCTTTTCGAAAGCCGTGTTGTTTGGAGTAAAGTAGGTTGTTATCTTCTAAGTAAGTGGCGATTGCCTTGTTGCCTATATGCTCCATTAGCTTGCAAGAAGAGCTAGTCAGTGAAATCGGCCTGTAATTGGTCACAAGTAATTTGTTACCCCCTTTATGAATAGGAAGGACCCTGGCACGAAGCCAGTCCGTCGGCAGTGTGGCTGTTTGAAGCGGTGATACGAAAATTGCATGCAGAAAGGGAGTTATTTGTTCTGCGTAGCGCCGTAGAAAGGCATTTGAAAGATCGTCAGGGCCTGAACGTTTCTTGACGTCAATCTGCAGCAACAAGTTAAGTATTCCATCATGAGTTATGACTAGTTCCGACATTGATATGCGGGTATGTGCCACAGGTTACGCACTACGACAACGGGAGACGCACAAGCCACGCCATAAGGAGGTTCTCCCCTAAAGCAATGTAGTGTGCAGAAGCCTCTATATCATAATTTTGTCTCAAGTACTTTTTTTTCGTCAAACATCAAGCTGTTTCTTGCGTGGACTTCAAGTTACTGCACTGAAAAGCACAAAACTGCTATAGGCCAGGCTATTTCGACAATAGGCAGCCACGGCGTCTAGCAGAGAAAAACGTTCGTGCAGGGCTGTTGTCTCTCGTTACTAAGTTGCAGTGGCGACAAGCCGGTAACGTTGTCGCCGCTATTGAAGTTACAGCTCAGCCACTGCTTCGTGCCAGGGGAATCGGCGTTAACAAATAACGCTAAATGAGGCTGCAAACAAGGAACGCCTCTATCGATTGGGAGGCCAAACCCTGTACTTGTAGTCCCTAACGAGGGCTGCGCGCGTGTTAGCCGACACGACCGGCTCTCCGGTTTTTAGGGTAGAAAGGCACACTTCATTTTCCCGCTTAAGTTTCAGAAATAAGAAAAAAAAGTTTTTTTATGAACGTGGACACAGTCTATAATCTCCAGCAGCTTGTCGCCCCAATGTCGCCAATGAGCTAGTTCAATGTGGAGCAGAAGCAAGGCGTGTGTGTTGGGTGGAGTAAAAGACCATAAATACGACCGCCTGTGATAACCACGCAAGAGAAGCTCATTTAAACGAGAAAAAAATGAATACACAGTACAATGAGCTCTGGTCTGCGTACACACATTGAAACTAAATGTTGTCTCTCAGTCGAATGTCCATGCAGTGGTGTTGGGGGTACATAAAAGTATAGCCATAACAGTTGACTGTTTAGACACGAATGATCGGCGAAAAATGTATATAAAATTTACAATGAGTGAAATGCATAATGCCAGTGGAAGAGAAATGTGACAAATCTGATCAGGTTCAAAGTAACCGTGCGAACACAAAAACAAGCAAGTTGTACGAAAAAGGTGTCCTTCCCTTTATTCAAGTTTTGTCAGATCAAAATAGCAAAATGCGTGCTTATCGTGAGGGTTCTCGATGAAGGTCAACACCGTAAAAGTGCCCTATAAGAAAACCTACCGCAATGGTGACAGCCCACGAAGGAAACACACGTAGTTATGATCAACGATGTGAAGCGTTCAAGGGTCAACAAAATACTAAAGGAAAAGGGACGACAAATGTATAGCCATATTGGAAGATAAAGATACCGGATGCTTTTGAAACAGACGTAAAAAATTACGTTCCCTAAGGCTAGAGGGGCAGGAGCAGTTACATGTGTGTTCGGCAAGTACAGGTTCCGTTGCGTCTCAGAGGTTATCTTCAAAGCCAGGGTTATACCGAAAGAAACGCGGGGAACAAGACAATTACGACTTGCTCTTCTGGTCACAGTGGCCTTGGAAAGTGGTCGGGCAGAATAAAAAAAAAACAGGACTCATCTAATGTAGGTTGGGAAGAAAGCAAGCGAGACGGTGGAAAGGTGCAGAATGGTTCATGTCACGCGATTTTTTGTTGCGTCTTTATTCCTGTGCACGCGGGCAAACTCAGAGTGGGGAATACTCCTATGCTCTATCTGACCACACAAAACCAATCGAAATGTTTCAGTGTACGTGGTTCAGATTGGATCTACGACCAGTTGTTCGCACGCAGTGCAGCATAAAATAAATGAGAATGGATGAGCGTCGTGGATAAGGAAAAAAACCACGCATGCCATCCGCATCCAGAGCTAACGATACGACCATCACCGGGACCAACAACAACAACAAAAAAGGCGAAGTGTGTGGGACATTGCATAAACGACATCGAATTGAGACCTTGATTGATTTGATTGATTTGTGGTGTTTAACGTCCCAAAACCACTATTTTGATTATGAGAGACGCCGTAGTGGAGGGCTCCGGAAATTTTGACCACCTGGGGTTCTTTAACGTGCACCCAAATCTGAGTACACGGGCCTACAACATTTCCGCCTCCATCGGAAATGCAGCCGCCACAGCCGAAATTTGATCCCGCGACCTGCGGGTCAGCAGCCGAGTACCTTAGCCACTAGACCACCGTGGCGGGGCGAGTTGAGACCTTGGCAGACGGGAAGTTACATTAGTGGCGTACACAAAGCAGCAAAAATAAACGTTTAAACGTGGCATAGGGTATTATGTATTTCTTAACTAGTTGATCCAAAAGGCACGTATACGCTTATACCGTATATAGTTATCACCAACAAGCGATGTGGGCTTACGTAAGACAACAGGGCCCTTATAAGAGCGTAGGCCAAGATAATCTCTTAAGTACTTTTAGTATTGTGCCGTCATTCATTTGTCACTCTGCCCTCCTCGCAAGCGGCATTAATCTTGACTGCACTATGTACGTCCCGAATAGACACGAGTATTGTTCATGATATGTAAGCATTGGACACGCAGTAGTAGCGAAATAGCGATTATTGTATGAGAAAAAGTAAAAAACCCTGCACTATGGTCTGAATTTTCAGCACTAGCAATGCAGCTATACTTAGCAAAGCAGTTCGAACGTCCCAACACTTCTACAAGTGATCTTATTCACTCAGTGTTGACCGCCTCGATGTATCGGTGCTAGGCTGCCGACCGGAAAGCCACGGTTTCGATCCCGGTCAAGGCAGTTGCATATCCATGGCCTGAAAGTGCTATAGAGGCCCATGTATTGTACGATGTTGGAGCACGTTAAAGAGCACCGGATGGTCGGACTATACGGGGCCCTCCACAACTTCGTACCTCACAATCGTATGGTGGATTTGGTGCGTAAAACAGCAGATGTTATCCGCGGTATAGTATCATTAGGCCAAGGTGAAAAAAGCAGTTGTTAGTGAAGTTTTTTTTGTTTTTAAGTTTGTATAGCGCATTACAGGGACTGAAATTCTCCCAGGCAACTTTATTACCCTCTGCTTTAACTCTACGCATATGTTTTTTTCTATTGGCGTTTTTGTCGTTATTTACAGAACCGCCTTGCAACATGCAATGTAGCAAACCTAAATGTGTTTTTACCCATCAAACGTTCTGCCTTTCCGATGTCATTTCAGACGAAATCTCTCCCTTTCTGTGTTTACCTTTGTCAGGCCTACGCTGCTATTTGAAGACACCTTAATATGTCATCGTTGTCGTGACTACCAAGAGCGTTGGTGACACAAGTACTTTTCTCTTATAGGGGCGTACTGTATGCAAGGACGTTAAGGTTACATAGGTCTCAGGAGTTCAGGAGGGAAGCGGGAACGACATGAGGTCAAACGTCAAAACGTGCAATATAATCCGCTTTTCTAACAGGCGGAGCCCGTGAAAAGCTGCCCGTAAGCTCTCCTACATTTTTGAAGCAGCTCCGCATGTTTGCCTTGTAAAATCAGAAGCCATTCAAGACATAACAGGTGATACGCCTTCGTGTGATGTAAAGACAAGAAATATACGCTTTGTCTTGTGCAGTGTTTGTAATCACGGCAGAAATAGAGGCGAGACACGCGCGCTCCTTCATTCGCACGTGCGTCGCGTCTCCCCTCTAGGTCAGTTGTGGCGTAATCAGAGCACTCGCCACTGCTGTTTTCTTCAATTTTGTATAGTTTCGCGGTTTTAACAGCGAAGTTGTTTTTAGTCGGCCCTTCGTCCGGCTGTGCTTGATCAGCGCTAGCTGCGAGGTGTTGATGAGGTGTCTAGCTGAAGGAGTTTGGAGAGGTGTGGTCGAGGGCAATTGATTGGTGGAGAATGGTAGTCGCGCCTGGAGTGGTGAGCGTGATGCTCGGCGCAAAGTGCGTCAAAACACACCTGCAGGCTTCTAAGAATAGGCTCAAAGAGGCGGCGTAAAGGCTGGTGGCGCTTCGTTGTTACGTTCTCTGTTCCAGAATTCCCGCGACTACTTGTACTCCACACTCCGTAGCTGAACGTGAAGTGGGAAAATAAGTGCAATCATAGAATGACGGAACACTTGGAAATGCTTGCAAGAACATGGCTGAACCAGAAAGACGCACACGCGCTATGGAACTCTAGCGTGCCTTTTGAGCGCAGCCGTGGCAAAATATAGAAAGAGTTGCAGATACATCGAGAGGAAATTGCTTGAAGAGAGGGGGGGGGGCTTGAAGAGAGGAGGGGGCTAATTAGGCTGTACCACCTAAATCACGCCTTCTAAGTCTGCCTCTTTTTATTTTTATTTTTATTTATCTTCAATCATTTCACAGTGGCTTCCATTATACGTTCACATATCACTAAGATTGTTCTTATGCTGCCAAGCGATGTCATTACACATCTACATCTCTTAACTACGTATAAGCATGGTATCACGTCACAGTACATGTAAGGGAATCTTTAACTATGTCTTTAGTATGTATGTACACTTCTGGTTTTCGTATTTTTTGTTTTTTTTTTCTTTTATTTCTGAAGCACTTGACATTTTATGATGCGCATTGTGATGCTAACCAGAGCAGATGGCGCTGACCTGTTATTGAAAGGAGCTTTTAAAGCCATGTATGAACTGTTGTCACATTACTCTGACGAAGGCTGCTCCACCAGCTGAAAACGTTTAGTAAAGACGCTTCCACGAAAGTTTCGTCGTCTCTTTCTTGGCCTCTCTCTCTCTCTCTCTCTCTCTCTCTCTCTCTATATATATATATATATATATATATATATATATATATATATATATATATATATATATATATATATATATATATATATATAAGGAAAAGAAGTGTATACATAAGGGCTCGTTTTTCCGTGTATTGACACAATATTAATGAGATCTAACAGGCAGTAATGCCAAGGAATGTATAAGGGAAGTTATTAAAACCAATGGAATGTAAATAAGAAGAAAGAAAAGTGGGTGAAAAAATAACCAGCCGTGAGCAGGAATCGAATTTAAGACCTTCGAACAAACCGTTCGAAGCTCTATCCACTGAGCTATCACAGGGGCCTTAATTCTCTCCATCCACTTTTTTTGCGTTTATATGTGAAATTAGAAGTAGGAGTGTCGGTCAGCGCCATCTATAAGCCAAGCGACGAGTGTGAAATCACTCTTTTATGCGCATATGTGGCGTCACGTAGCACGTGAACTATCTATCTATCTATCTATCTATCTATCTATCTATCTATCTATCTATCTATCTATCTATCTATCTGTCTCTCTCTCTCTCTCTCTCTCTCTCTCTCTCTCTCTATATATATATATATATATATATATATATATATATATATATATATATATATATATTCTGAGCCTGCCTTTTAACCATCTGTAAGATTAACGCAAAGCGCATGATCGCCTTAATGTAAGCGGGAGCACGCACCTTTGCAATCTTCGCTTATGGATGACGCATAAGCGCAAAATGTGAAAAATAATCTACGAGCGTGTTTTTCCTACAGGTTCATTTACTCTGCATGCTGCAATGTCCATGGCGCCACGTGAATGATGGCGCCTTTTCCTTAGTAAGGCAGGTAAGAAGTGCATCGCATCTTACAGTACCACTGCTTCTGCTACCTAGTTGCCCAAGCCGTAATTAACCGAGTGCTTGCCTTCGATCAATCTTCTTCAATCATTCATCCCAAACGCCCTTTTTTGCCTTCGTGCCATCTTGCGATGAACGTGACAAAGCAGCAGCCAATAAAGCGAGATGAAGAACGATAAGGAGGCAATTAATGGAAAGAAAAACAAGAGGTGGAATGCGATGTTTTTGTCGACCATTTTTATAAACATTGCGGGGGTTATAAGTCCCTAAATCTCAATATAATTATAAAAAATGCCATAGGAGAAGAAGGTTTCGGAAGTTTTCGACCTCATGGGGCTCTTTAACATGTAACTAAACCTAAATACTCGGACCTGAAGCATTGAACGACCGCCTAATTGTTGACCATATTTAACAGCGAAATCTGGGCAACTCTTTCATTAAAATGCGAATGGGACAACAATTTATTGTTCAACAAAATTATTGTTTATTGCTGTAACTACAGAAATATGGTCGCCATTGTCAGCGGTAAAGTTAAGATTGTTCGGTCATCTGAGTGTTGATTCACCATCATAATGATTGAAGGTTTCAAATCGTGACCCCGGAAATTAAAACCTGGTTTTTCTTAGTGCCTGCGACTTCAGTTAATGATCGCATATATACACAAAGCAATACAGTGTACAGTGAGAAATATGCACACTTATGCATAAAAGAGGCATTCAGAATGTTTCTTGAAGTGTACTCCTTAAAATAACGTTCATTGCTCAACCTATTGCGTAATGTAAACACACATGCCGAATTTACCATGTTCCCCGACTCAATTTGGAATGGGCCCCGCCACGGTGGTCTAGTGGCTAAGGTGCTCGGCTACTGACCCGCAGGTCGCGGGATCAAATCCCGGCTGTGGCGGCTGCATTTCCGATGGAGGCGGAAATGTTGTAGGCCCGTGTACTCAGATTTGGGTGCACGTTAAAGAACCCCAGGTGGTCAAAATTTTCGGAGCCCTCCATTACGGCGTCTCTCATAATCAAATAGTGGTTTTGGGACGTCAAACCCCAAAAATCAATCAATCAATTTGGAATTGTACGAAACATAGGTAAAGACCTTTCTACACTGGCAGAAACTGCATAATGACACACAGGACCGCAAATGCGCCGGAAAAAAAGAAAAAGCTTTCTATGGCTGCTGGTGAGCACATGCCCAGGTACGAAAGCTGTCTGGCCTGCGCTAACTTCACAAGCTGCCTATTTCAATGCCACATATTGTTGGCACTTAGAAACGAAACACAATTTGTACTGGCGAAATTGGTCATTGACGCTCAGAAGTATTGTTGCCGTGTTCACCAGAGGCAGCTTCAACTGATAACGGCATGGTATAAATAGGTTGTCGTAATGCAAAGGCATTCGAGCGCTGCTCGTCGATGTGGTATTCTATGTTAGCAGATGTCACAGTGCGTGTAGTTAGGTTTACGCTGAAGCAATAGAGAGGGGAGACTGACTAAATGACATACACCACGCACCGCATTGCTGCACAGCCTTGTGTGTGGCGCATTCAGAACTTGTGTGGTGAATTCGTTGTTGACTTTCCACGTTGACATTGAAATGAGGTGTACCCTAAATATAAAAGTTTGTTGTGAGACATGCCAATGGTATTGATAACCCTCTGATGCTTTTTCAAGTGTACTTTTTATTGAGACAGACGGGCGATACACCGAAATATTCGTTGTGAACTTGAAAAAAAAAACTATATCTGCAGATCCCAGTACCTTGGGAATCGACATATGCGAAGCATGGGTAGAGAACATGACCATGTTCTAACTTTTTTTATTGAATGACACCTCATTAAATGACGCTGAATATATAATAAATGTTGTAAGCACGGACATATGCTGAATATAACCAGTTCTTATCGCTTGCGCAATGATGCCAACAGGAACATGAGTATTAGCAGCACCAGAAGAATAGGCTGCTGTAAAGCGATGGTGCTCGCGAGGATGGTAGCCTTGCACATTGCTACGTAATTTCATTTCAGCGCAAGGCACCTTACTACTACTGACGTCAACTCGACGGGATGGTTGTATAACAGAAGTGCATATGTAGTGTTTATAAAATTGAATAGCCAGCACTGCAACCACACTTATGACGTTTCACGAACATTAGGGTCTATTTGAAAAGTAGTTGCAAGACTATCGTGGCTCTGCAGGTGAAAGCTTGATTGTCATGCAAAATGCTTGAGTTCCATTTCTGCTGGGGCCCTTACATTTATTCTTTACTTTCATCGGATCAACGCTGCCGATGTAAGGTATTTCGTAGCACTCCCGCGTTAAAATAGCCCAAGTGCGTACCCATCGTTCCTGGGTAGATATCAGGTGAGTTACCTGTGGCACATACCCGCCCACGGGTATGTTCCACTGCCTTGCGGGAAGTGTTTGACGACGTAGGCGACAGAATTGGGACATTATTCGCATCTTTACCCGTGTGTCATATTCGTCCAACCACCTTACTCTCCCATACAAATTTTGGTTCAAGCCTGAAATTTCCCCTGAGAAATGTGCCCTTGTGGCATTTACGCGCAAACTAATGCAGAACTACAGCGTTCTGATAAACAGCGAAAGGATACGTCACCTCCGATCATACAAGTTCTTAGGTGCTATAATTGACAGAGACCTCTCATGGAGCTCATATGTATCATACATGAAAAGGCGATTGACAGGCATCTGTCATTTGTTCAAGTTCTTCGCTGGAAAGAACTGGGGAATGTCCACAACTGCTATGTTGCGACTATACAGGATTCTTTTCCTTGGATTCCTTTGGTACAGCCTACCTGTGTCAACCAACGCAAGTAAAACAAGCATACGAATGCTTCAAAGTGTCCAGGCTCAATCACTCCGGATATGTTTAGGCTTGCCCCAAGGTGCGTCAACAGCGGCAACTATCGCTATCACAAGTGACAACCTCATCAAGACCCACATTAATGTGGAAGTGCTGAGGACACATATACGACACCTTGCCCGAACTCCTCAACATCACCTAGCCTCTCTACCAGTGGTTCGACTATGCACATCTTACTGCAAAACAGTGACCACACATGGTGAGACGATCTCAACTTCGTTCTCTCCTGCCGCTAGACCTGTGACTCCGCCATGGTGCCTCGCTCAACCAATGATTAATATTAACATACCTGGCGCCCAGAAAAAGGCCAATTTGTCGTCAGCGGCTCCTAAACAGCTCACACTACTTCTCTTGTATGAGAAATACCAAGACTCCACACATATATACACTGACGGATCGGTTCAGCCGGACAGCTCTACAGGAGCAGTAGTGATCCCAAGGTTGCCCACGACAATTAAATTCAAGACATCTCACGCAACAACATCAACGGCAGCAGAATTGGCAGCACTTTGTGCCGCGTTGCAATTTGTAGTTGATCAACCTACACGCAAGTGGACTATTTTCTGCGACTCGAAGGCGGCACTGCAGTCTTTACTATCAGCCTTACGCCGTGGATCACACGAGCAGCTGGTACTAGAGATAGCAGAGGTTATACACCACCTGACTGAGAAAGGGCACCAAATTACATTTCAGTGGTTGCCCAGCCACTGCGGAATCATCGGCAATGAACGGGCCGATCAAGCTGCCCGCTCAGCATACACAGAAGATCATAAACTACGACTACCACTTTCTAGGACAGATGCTGCACGAAAGCTCCGCAGGCTTGCTCGCCAGCAAACCAAATCAGCCACACTTCAAGCATGCCCGACTGTACTCGCTTGGCCCTACGCTAAGTCTTCAAGTCCCGTCGAGGCTTTGCCGAGCAGACCAGAACCTGTTATGTAGGCTGTGGTTGGGCGTTGCGTTTACCAACGCCTACGCTTTCCGCATTGGGATGGCCGACACCGCAGCCTGTGGCCACTGTGGCAAAGAGGAAACAATCCAACATATTCTTTGTGACTGCCAAGCGTATAGTAAACAACGACTATGCCTTCGCAAGGAACTACACAAATTAGATAATCAACCTCTGTCGGAGCAGGGAATTCTGCAGTATCGACAGGATGCGACTTCACAGAAGAGGGCCCTGAAAGCGCTACTACACTTTTTGCGATCGACCGGCCTTACTGAACGCTTGTAGCTAGGACGCCCTTACTGTGTGTGTTTTCGTTTTCTTATGAGTGCGCGTGCGTTTTTTTTTTCTCTATCTACCCCCTCTTTCTTGCCCCTACTTCCCGCCCCCAGCGCTGGATAGCAAACCAGATGCCGATATCTGGTTAACCTCCCGGCCTTTCCTTTCTGACTCTCTCTCTCTCTCTGGTTCAAGCCAAGTTAAGGGGGTGATTACGAGAGCACCCAGACGTAAGCAGATAGATAGATAGATAGATAGATAGATAGATAGATAGATAGATAGATAGATAGATAGATAGATAGATAGATAGATAGATAGATAGATAGATAGATAGATAGATAGATAGATAGATAGATAGATAGATAGATAGATAGATAGATAGATAGATAGATGCCAGAAGTGCACGCAGTATGCAAAGAAATGCTTCGCATTTAATACCACATTCCCCAGAAAAATTATTGTTTGCTACGCCCGTATAGGCTAACAGCTGTGGCATATTGTATACTTCGAAATGTTTCTGCACATGTAGTTTCTTCTCCAACCCAAAATACCGCAAAAATCTTGCCGAGCTTTTTTTTTACACAGGCTTCTTTCTATCCGCATGAACGGTGTTTTTTATGTCGTTGTTATGAAAACGTGGCAGATCCATTTTTTCATTGCCCCTCTTCCCTCTCTTTCTTTATTTCTGTGTTTATTTTTCATAAACGACATTATTTTGTTTTCTTACAGATTTCAGCCACGGTACGAGAACGTATGCCCTAACGCAGATAACGCATCAAGGAGTAAGAGCGGTCATAAGATAGTTCTTGTTAATGCTCAAAACATGCGTTGCTAAAGAAAAAGAAAGAAAGCAATGACATTGGCAATTAAAGAAGGCAATATTGCAAAAAAGCGGTTTCTTAGCAGGGTCAGTAGATAAAAAGGTACGCACGCCCAGATATCTGTGTGCCCTGTTATCGATTAACAAATTATTGCCCAATATCTTGACAAAAGAAACACTCGGCGGCTAAAGTTCGTCTTGATCAATGGTGTCATCTACTTTTCATCCGCCTTGTGAAATGTTTTGCTTCGAGCAAGCTTCACATGATTGAGCAGTGGCTATGATTATATATTTCAATCGGAGTGATGTTTACAAAGGTTTCCATGCGGGCTTGATGGTAACATACCAGTCGTAGGTTCTTCTTGTAGCTCAAATACAAGATGGCGCGAATGAAAGCACACATGGACACAGCGCGTAGCCAGGAGGTGGCACGGTGGGCCCGTGCCCCCCTCCTCCTGAATTTGTTTCGCCATGGCATACAGAGCAATAAATGACCACTTCAAGGGGCCACTCTCCCCAAAACCAAAAAGGTGCCACCTCAAATAAAAAAAAATTCTGGCTACGCGCCTGCATGCTATTATTGGTCTAATTAAAGAAACCAAGGTAGTCTGAAAAACTTTCCCTTCTGTCTACTCACTCGATAAATTCTCCATCTCTCTCTTCTTTAGGCACATGATATAGATAACGTCGCAGTAAATGACATTTATGAAAACATTTATAATTTTTAAAAATGTTTTCATCATCATCTTTTTCGGAGCACCAAGTTGTGCTAGTTGGTTGACGGTAACATTGTTGTGTCTTTCTCTCTGTGCTATAACAAGGAGAAAAAAAGACAGACATCCCATGCGGAGATGTAAAAAAAAGAACATCGACTCGCCTTTATCGGTCAGTGTTCAGTGCTCTGTGAAACGTATGCTCGTCGTTGTTTTTTTATCTTGTATACTCCGTTCAATGTCAGTAGCACTCACTGTTGTGCTAACTGGAATATGTTTAGTATGAGTAGTTGACTTAGCGTCAGAAACACGGCTACGCGTGAACATCAGCGTACCATTTCTGGAAGAGAGCTGACAACACTTTTTCAGAATGGTCAAAAAACGCTGCTGATCGGTTATTGAACCTAGTAATTATGATTGTTAGAATTTACCGCCCCAAAACTATGTTATAGTTATGAGAGACGCCGCAATGGAGGGCTCCGAAAACGTTGAACTCTTGGGGTTCTTCAACGTGCACCTAAATTTAAGTACACGGACCTCGAGCATTTCCGCTTCCATCGGAATCGTGGCCGCAGCGCTGATGATTTAATTCCGCAACTTTCGGGTCGGCAGTCGAGTGCCACAGCCCCTGAAGAAACGTGAAAGGTGGCAGTCGAAGCTACTGATGACACGCGAGCCAAACATGACATGGCCGCACGCGGCCTGGAAATATTATTATTTTTAAAATCAGTTAAAATTACTCCATGCTCTCTCTACAAGTGATACTGCATACCCAAATCACCGAGCTATATATCCAAATCTATTGCAATCGGTCTAATTGAGCGTCGTCGACTGCTTACTTACGCCGCAGGAAGCCAATACATGCCCGTGCGAGCACTCGCAATCATGCTGAAGGTTAGCCACGCATTAAAAAAAAAAGCAGATACGAGGAAAGAGGAATTCGAGTGAAAAAAAAGCAAAAGTGCCCAAGGTTGTGAAGCAGATGCGACAATTTTTTTTTCCTGTGCCATCCTTGCCTGCTTAGCTTCGAGTGCGTTTATCTAGACGAGATAAGAGATAACGTAATCACAGAGGGAGAAAAATCTAACTGTTGTCCCTAATGACCGATTAAAAAAATCGAGATGGTGAATTCATGAAGCAACACACTCGTTTTGTGAAGTCATTGGATGGTTACTTGTAGAAGTGTTGCACGGCGCCTTTAAGTGCTAATATATTTAGATTTACCGGTTGATCAATGCATAAACAAACCACTCTATAGGAATTCTCTTCGTATTTGCTTGCTGGTTGCTCATTTAGCAGTAATTTCTGGGTACTCACGTCAAAACCAAATGCAGGGAAAATATTGTAGTAAATGCGGAGTAACCTTGATCATTTTTGGCCTTAAAAGCGTGCGAGAACGTAACTATCAGAGCGAATTCTGGTCTTCGCTCACATCGGAAAGTGGCCGAAATGAGAGCAGCCGAGAATAAGACTGATTGATTTGTGGAGTTTAATGTCCCAAAACCACCATATGATTATGAGAGACGCCGTAGTGGAACGCCCCAGAAATTTCGACCACCTGGGGTTTTTTAACGTGCACCCAAATCTGAGCACACGGGCCTACAACATTTCCGCCACCATCGAAAATGCAGCCGCTGCAGCCAAGTTTCAATCCCGCGATCTGCTGTTCAGCAGCCGAGAACCTTAGCCACTGGACCAACACAGCGGGGCCTGAGAATAAGACTAGCAAGACAAGTGCGGCATATTAGGGTCGTGTTTGGTTTCCGTACATTTCACTGGAGTAAGTTGATTGATATGTGGGATTTAACGTCCCAAAACCACCATATGAATATGAGAGACGCCACTACAGTAAATTGATTTCTGCATTGTGTTTGTTAGCTGCATGTCCTGTTTCCTCTCGCGAACAACTATATAAGGTTATTTTTTGTTTTATGTAATATAACACATATAATTGTGTTTCAATGCTTTAAATAATGTGATTATGCACTGTATAATCCCCCCTCACAAATTACTCCAGCTGTAGGCTGCGAGGGCTTTGTGAATAAATAAATAAAGTGATGAAAAGAAGGAGAATGAGAGTGAGAGAGAGAAAGGGATAGTTATGCGTGCCACAGGAGGTTCACGTATGACCCAAAAGCAATCAGGGATGCCAAAAGGAGCGCTCTGCTGACACACGACACAGGAAGAATGGTTACAGTTGTTCGCGCTTGTCCCGTGTATCTTGTGCGCTCGTTTCCTGCGTCTTTCTTTTTGTTTGAACAGCGCGCTTTAAATTTCGAGCTGTGGCAGTTGTTAGTCCACGCTCATCTTGTTTCGTACGTGCTTTTTGCTTGAAGTGTGCGCTACAAGTTTTGAGTTGCTTGGCGTTCGTAACCTGGTTTTGAATTGTGTTGCTGTTACTGAAACAACGCACAATAAAGGCACAACTACCTCTGTAAAAAACACATTTCCCTTTCGTTTTACACCGATTCCTATATAAGGGAATCAGCCAGGTTTTTAGTTTGCTCTGAATCAGCAGCATGCTTTTATTTATGCAAGGAAGTCGAGCGTGAAGCATAAATAATTCACGTTTACTTTCCAAAAGAGTTATTGCTCACCTTTCATAAAGGGCGGTCGTTTGAAGTCATGCACGCCAGTAGGAGCCCGGTCAGCTAATATATTCAGTTTGACGGGTTAATAACCTGGAGACACCTTTACAGTAGAGACGTGGATACTCGGTAACATAAGTGGAGCGCGAACAGAGCCCGTAATTTACGATGTTAGGAAAAGAAAATACCAAGAAGAGACGTGGTGGTGGAGATTAGATCGAATTACGCTGCGAGATGTTGGGCCGAGATGAAGTTTCTCATCTGTGTAGCGGTAGCAGATAGTGCTTCGAGTTTGGACTTATACATTTACCTGCTTTTTTATTGTTTTTCTTTAATGGAATACTACACAGTGCGCTTGTACGATAAGTAAGTTAGGGGCCGAAGCCACAGAAGCCAATTTTTGGCGCGAACGTTGAGTGGCTCACCCAAATTGAATTAACCCTTGTGTCTTTGATGTTGTAAGTGGTATTATGGTTCGTCCCTATTGCTTCCTTTGATCTATTCGCGTCTTTTACGTTTGAACAGTACAAACGAAGCCATTTATATAAAAAACTTTGTGTCACTTTGCGTTGTGTGTGTTTGTCAGGTTGTCTATCCCTTTAATATCACAAGTATGAAGCATATGCACCCTTAAAAATGCCGTTTTTTGTACTTCAGACAGTATACTGCCTTAGTACAAGAAGCAGACTAGCAACAAGTTTCGAGGACGTTTTGAATGCTGGGGAAAACAATGCTGACGACTAACGAACTTTTGTTGCAGCCTAAATATTATTATTAGTGAGTCAGTGAGTTGATACTAAAAGTGAAGGAAGAATTCATGCATGCTATTCCGCAACAGATCACACTCGCGCAATCAATTTGGTCATAAAAAATGCCCTAAATAAAGACACCTCCTCTATATATCTTTCATAGATTACGAAAAAGCCTTTGATTCGGTCGAAATCTTAGCCGTCATACAGGTCCTATGACATCAAGGAAATATTTAAAAATATTGGGAGAAGTATACAGGGCCTTCAAAGCCACCACAGTCCTCAGTAAATAATGCAAAAACGTTCCAATGTAGAGAGGTCTAAGGCCGGAACATCAATATGCACAATCTCCACATTACTATTCCCCGCTTACACACAGATAGCTTGTACCTTCTTACACGCCAAGTTTACACTGAAGCCGTAAAGTGCACGAATGTCACTCTTCTCGCTTCAGGCTTGCAAAGGAGTGAGCTGCAAACCTTTTTTGGACGAGAAACAATAGTATTTTAATGAATAACTGGAGATGTTTGTCTGGCTTTTCGCCTGACATGCCACTCCTGGCGCTTGGTGATGACTATGACATTTTCACTTTCTCGTTAAACAAAATGTCTTATGACATTTGAAGATTTGGATAGGTTGATCTTTATATTCCTCGTATTCACGTCTACAGCGTAGATGAAAAAAAAAAGATAAGTTCAGGCAGCTTAGCACAAGGGTTGCCGAGCCTGAGGAAGTGCGGAGCTGGGCAGCCTCATTTTTTTCTCTTTTTTCTTTCTTTCTCTTTTTTCTTTCTTTCTTCCTTTCTTTCGTTCTTCCCTTCGTTCGTTCATTCGTTCGTTCTTCCTGTCGTTCTTTCTTTTTCTCTTTCTTCCTTTCTTTCTTTCTTTCTTTTTTTCTTTTTCTTTATTATTTTCTAATGTTTGTGCCTTTTTCTTTATATTTTCATTATTTATATTTTCCATCCTATTTCTTTCCTTTATCTTGCAATTTATCGCTTGCTTCTTGTTTCTTTCAATTTTCATACATGCTAATGTTTAGAGTGCTCCGCACTTCATATTGTCGCAGTGCAACGCGAACAACAGATGACAGCAGCTTACGGCAGCGAAAAGAGCGTATTCAGGATCAGCTGTACAGCAAGATGCCTGCTTCGTTGTCGTCCCGATCAACCACCTGACCCACTAGCTGGAATCTACAAAACGTTCCTATCATCGTTCTTTTTCATATAAACGCGTGTCACTTGCCCCTCCTTATAATCGCCCCGATGCTGATTAGACGCACAGTATATTTTTTTAACGTGCAGTCAGTCACTCACATACGGCTTCATACGCACTACATGAACAAGTTCAGGCTGGTGCTGGCGACGCCTCGGGCATTGGGGACTGTCGGAGACAACCTCGTAGGTGACGTCACTTAGCTGGCGCGATACTCGGTATGGCCCGAAATATCGCCTTAGCAGCTTTTCGGACAGTCCACGTTTTCGTACGGGTGTTCAAACCCACACTCTGTCACCGATTTTGTACGTTAAAGTTCTATGGCGAGCATTGTAGCGGCCTGCGTCGTAGTCTTGTCGCTGGTGGATTCGTAAGCGGGCGAGCTGTCTAGCTTCTTCCGCGCGTTCAGTGAACACGTCAGCGCCTGTGTCGGTAGCGTCCCATTCATGTGGCAACATCGCATCCAGCATAGTCCGTACCTCCCGTCCGTGAACCAAGCTGAATGGAGTCATGCGAGTCGTCTCTTGTTTAGCCGTATTGTATGCGAACGTGATATGGGGTAAAATCTCGTCCCAATTCTTATGTTGGACATCCACGTACATCGACAGCATGTCTTCAATCGTCTTGTTGAGGCGCTCCGTTAGTCCATTTGTTTGCGGGTGGTACGCAGTGGTCTTACGGTGAGTCGTTCCACTAAGCATCAGGACGTGGTCTAAAATAGCTGCCGGAAATGTTGTTCCGCGGTCCGTGATCACAATAGTCGGAGCACCGTGGTGTAGCACAATATTTTCTATGAAAAATCTCGCCACTTCCACTGCGGTGCTCTTTTGGATAGCTTTTGTTTCGGCATACCTGGTTAGGTAGTCTGTTGCGACTATAAGCCAGCGATTACCTGCAGTAGAAGTAGGAAGGGGTCCCAAAATATCCATTCCTATCTGTTCAAACGGTGTACGTGGAACCTGAACTGGTTGCAGCTGACCGGCGGGTCTCTTTGGAGGTGACTTGCGTCACTGGCAATCGATGCAAGTGTGAACGTGGTGCTTGACGGCTGTTGTGAGTCGTGGCCAGTAGTATCCCTGCTGTACTCTTGCCAACGTGCGAGTGTAGCCTAAATGCCCAGACGTCGGCTCATTGTGACATGCTTGGAGCATTTCAGTTCGAAGGGGTGCAGGAATAACGAGCAAATAGGGAGCTCCGATGGACGAAAAGTTTCTCTTGTAGAGGACGCCATTGCGTAAGCAAAACGACGATAATGTCCTTGCAAAGATTCTAGGTGCCCTCGAAGAACGTCCGTTCACGTAATTAATCAAATCAAGCAATTCAGGGTCACTTCGTTGTTGTTGGGCAATCGTGGACGCGTAGAGAACACCAAGGAAGGCCATATCGTCGTCGTCAGAAAGAGAAGCTGACTGTACTGGTGATCGAGACAGGCAGTCGGCGTCCGTATGGCGCTTCCCAGACTTGTGTATGATCGCCATATCAAACTCTTGTAACTTCAGACTCCACCGTGCTAATCAGCCAGTTGGATCTCTTAAATTAGTCAACCAACAGAGGGAATGATGGTCACTTATAACTATGAAAGGGCGGCCATACAAGTACGGGCGAAATTTCATAACTGCCCAGACCACGGTGAGGCATTCTTCCTCAGTTGTTGAATAATTGGCCTCAGCGCGTGTTAGCGTCCTGCTTGCGTAGGCGATCACTCGTTCCGTGTCTTCTTGCCACTGCACAAGCACAGCTCCGAGGCCTACATTGCTTGCGTCAGTGTGAAGCATTGTTGGCGCTTGTTCGTCGAAGTGAGCCAGCACTGGAGGTGTTTGAAGACGTTGGCGGAGGTCATTAAACGCTGCTTGCTGTTCGTGATTCCACTCAAAGGTGGCGTCGTCTCGAGTGAGGCGAGTTAACGGCGACGCAATCCGTGCGAAGTCGGCGATGAACCGGCGATAGTAGGCGCATAGGCCCAGAAAGCGCCTGAACGCTTTCTTATCAGACGGTACTGGGAACTGTGCCACGGCCGCAAGTTTTTCGGGATCAGGCCGAACGCCGGTACAGCTGACGACATGACCAAGAAACAGCAGTTCTTCAAAACAAAAGTGGCATTTCTCTGGTTTCAATGTAAGGCCTGCGGAGCGTATGGCTCGTAAAACAACTTCTAGCCGCTCGAGGTGCTCGTCAAAAGTTGGGGAAAACACTATGACGTCGTCTAGATAAACTAAACAGGTCTTCAATTTTAACCCTCAAAGTACGGTGTCCATGAGCCTTTGAAAAGTAGCGGGCGCTGAGCAAAGACCGAACGGTAGAACTTTAAATTTATATAAACCATCCGGCGTCACAAAAGCGGTTTTTTCCCGATCTCTTGGGTCTACCTCAATCTGCCAATATCCACTTCTGAGGTCCATTGAAGAAAAGTAGCGAGCGTTTCGAAGCCTATCGAGGGAGTCATCAATACGTGGAAGCGGATACAGATCTTTCTTAGTCACTTGATTCAGCTTTCTGTAATCCACGCAAAAACGCAGGGTACCATCCTTTTTCTTAACTAATACTACAGGCGATGCCCACAGGCTCTGTGATGGCTGAATCACATCATCTTCAAGCATTTTAGCGACTTGTTGCTGTATCACTTCCCGTTCCTTTGGAGCCACACGATAAGGATTCTGGTGTATAGGCCTTGCTGCGTTGTGGGTAGTTATTCGATGCTTTGTTAGCGGCGTTCGACCGACCCGTGATGTCGATGAAAAGCAGTTCTGGAATTCAGCTAGCAGCTCAAGAAGTCTCGTTCGTTCGTCCCTTGACAACGTAGTACCAACGTCAAGATTAGGTAGTGATTCTTCTTGAGGTGCTTCGTCTAGGGCCGATAAACTGCCTTGGATTTCTGCAGTAGTGTCAAAGTAAGCGACGGCTGTACCCTTCGGGAGATGTCGGCGATCAGTGCTGAAGTTAGTGAGCAGCAAGTTTGTGCGTCCAGCAGTGACAGTGACAAGACCTCGAGCAACTGAAATACCGTGGCTAAATATCAGTGAGCTGATTTGGTCAGCAATGCCGTCGCCGTCAAACGGCTCATCCCCTGTCACCGAAACAAGCGTACACGATCGTGGCGGGACGACCACATCGTCATCCGTCAGACGCAAAGGCCCTGAACAAGACGTAAGTCTCGGCTCTGAACAATCGACTAAAGTAGGGCTGTTGTTGCGAAATGTGATGACACTGTCAGGGATGTTGATCACTGCGCCATGTTCTCTCAAGAAATCCATTCCGATAATCAGGTCTTTACAGCATAAAGCGAGAACGACGAACGTCGCCACGAAAGTAGAGCCACCGATGTTGAGCCTTGCTGTGCACATTCCGACAGGCATCAGTAATTGGCCGCCTGCCGTCCTTAAGTGAGGTCCCGTCCACGCTGTCTTTACTTTCTTGAGGCGTACGGCAAGGTCATCACTGATAATAGAGAAGTCAGCCCCGGTGTCGACTAAAGCTTTGACTTGCTGTCCATCCACAAGAACGGTAAGGCCTGGGGTCACAGTTTCGTCGGTATTACGTCTTGTCGGCTTTACAGCGTCTTGAGGTGGGAGTAATGGGGGCTTCTTTTCTTCGTCTTGACAGCCTGCAACCTTACCCCCTGAGGTCGCCGCCTTCAGTTTCCCCGGTGTGGGCTGGGTGACCTCGCTCCTCTGGTGTCGGCAAAAGTGCGGCGCTGCAACGAAGGTGACTGGGCAGGAGAAGGAGAGCGTGGTCGATGTCGGAAGACCAGCTCGTAATCAGTTATAGCCTCGTCATCATTGTTACGGCGGCCATCGAAGGGGTGTCGAGGTACCGGAGGTCCTTGAGAACCGACATCTCCACGGCGGGATACGTACTCTTTGGCATGTCGAATGTCAAACCGTGGCCTGAGAGGGCGAGACGGATCGGCGCGGTGCCAGCAATAGCGGGCTATGTAGCCTACACCTCCGCAGTTGAAACAGAGAGGACGCCTGTCGGCAGTGCGCCAGGTGTCTGTTCGGCGAAGCTGTGGTTGCCGTGATGACTCCTCACGCGACGAAGGCCATGGCAAGCCAGAAGACGACTGGTCGTATGGGGGCTGGATGGATGGGCGCCACGATGTCTCCCCTTGTGGTGGTGACCAAGGAACAGTTGCAGGTGGCGGGTAGTATGAAGGCGGAGCGGGTGGGGAGCTTCGAAGGGCGGCGGCGTACGTCATGGGACGTTGTTCGGGGGCAGGATCAGCTGTCGAGATTGCTTGGCGGATTTCGTCACGGACGACTTGAGCGATAGATGCCATGGGTGTATCCACTACCGGAGTCCGCAGCCTTTGCAATTCTTCACGAACAATCTCTCTAATCATGTTCCGTAAGGAGCTATGACTGTCAAACGTCACAGCGGCGGTTTGGGGGCTGCTGCACAAGCGATCATATTGTCGGCGTTGGTGAAGGGCCCGCTCGATAGCCGACGCTTCTTTGATGAAGTTCTCTACAGTGCTTGGCGGTTTGCGCAGAAGTCCGGCGAACAGCTGCTCTTGCACGCCACGCATGAGGTAGCGCAACTTCCTTTCTTCAGTCATCTGCGGGTCAGCCCTCCGAAATAAACGTGTCATGTCTTCGGCGAACATAGCGACCGTTTCATTGGGTTTTTGGACCCTCAGCTCTAGTAGTTGGTGGGCGCGGTCATGTCTGTCGACATTGGCAAAAGTTTCAACAATCTTCTGGTGAAAGTCAGTCCATGTGGACAGGTTGCCTTCTCTGTTCTCGTACCAAGTACGAGCACTGTCATCGAGATAGAAGTAGGCCCGGCCGAGCTTTTCCTGGGCAGACCAGTGGTTGATCTTCGCAACACGGTCATAGTGGTCTAACCAGTCTTCTACATCTTCGTGTGCGCCACCACCAAAGCGCTTAGGCTCCAGCGATTGAAAAAACGTTACCTGGGATGGAGCGGGAGGACTGGTGCCGAGAAGTACAGGCTGGGGGCTAGTGCTGGCCATTTCGAGATGTCTGGTAGAGGTTTTCTGCGAGGGGTTGCAGTCTGGAGGAATACCTCGTAGCCGACGACTGAATCGATGGACAGGGGTTGCAGTAGGCACGTCCGGGCTGGATGAACGGCTCCCACGAGGAGTGTGAAGCATCGGGCAGCGTCACGGCCCAGCTCCTCCACCAGTGTCGCAGTGCAACGCGAACAACAGATGACAGCAGCTTACGGCAGCGAAAAGAGCGTATTCAGGATCAGCTGTACAGCTTGTTTGTTTGTTGTTTGTATCCTTTAATCCATGGCTCATACCCACTCTGGGGGATTGGCCAAGAGAACAAATAGTCTCATATGAACGATAACTGCATTATTGCTTACAACGAAAAAAAAAAGGGGGGGGGGGAGTTGTATAGTTAAGACAGTATGTTGGAAAAAAAAGAAATAAACCAAAGATTCAGATAGTGAGAAAAAAATCAATAACAAAGTAGACACTAATAGCTACAACTTGATTTTGGGAGCCGCCCAGACAGCTGGTTTTGCCAAACCCGATTAATTTGGTATGTCACGGATTTATCCAGAATAGAAAATTACTTTTCGACCCCCCGTTTTTTTTAGTATTTGTTAACGAGGGCTTTATGTTGAAAAACGTTTTGAGTCTTGAATAAAATTACACACCGCATCGAATGCATCTCTGTGGCAATTTCCAAAAACAGAGGCACCAAAACTTAGAACATTTTCTGCGGTTAAATTTAAACCTAGCTTCGCAAATGGAATATCTAAAAGTCGTTTCCTAATTAATGCATAGTTACGACATGAGCCAAAATAATGTTCAATAGTTTCTGATTCTTCGCAGAATGGACAAAGGGGGGAAAGTGTCAGACCAGCTCTGTGTAAATAAAAATTTAATGGGGGGACATGGCACCGGAATCTAGAAATTATAATTTCAAGTTTTTTTGACGGACTCCACTGGGATTTTCATGGAAATTTGAGGTGCTGATAATCTGTCCATTGTGTGATATTTTCTAAACTATCTGTAAAAATAGCGAATTTCCTATATCTAACCCCTGATAAGTATTCTAACTCGGGAAGTACTGAAATTACTGGTCCATCGAGTGATGCTCGTGCCAAAGCATCTGCCCATTCACTTAATTGTAATCCGCAGTGACCTGGGACCCACACTAATTTGAGGAGTTTTAAATGCGGCGGTGCTAATGTGTGGAACGCTGCTAGGGCACGAGATTGTTCAGAGTTTATCAGAGCTGCACACACCAAAAGTGAGTCTGTTAGGATGATTGCACTGGTCTCTGTCGTAGGAATTTTACGAAGGGCTAAAATAATAGCTACTAGCTCAGCTTCAAATATAGGAGTAAAATCTGGAAGCCTTACTGAAAAATACCAGCCGAGGGAATCAAACGCAATTCCTACGCCTGCCTTTTCATTGTTGACAGAAGCACCTGTAGCTATTACATTTTTTGTTTCTGCATGTACCAAGTAATCGTTTAATGTAGTGGTCAAAAGTCTCAGAGATTGCAACTTGGCTTGTGGGGGGAAGATTTCATCGTACTCTATTCTAATGTTGATGGTAGAAAAATTAGTTTTAATTACTGTGCTAATGTCTAAATTTATGCAATCCAGTTTCTTTTTAGCGAAAATTATCTGACGGGTATGAAATCGAGGCCAATGTGCAAGAAAGAAAGAGTCAGGGTCACTGACAAATGCGTACTCTGATCTTCGCGCCGGTAAACTGTAGAGCTTTAAGAAGGTTTGAACCGTTAGAATGCGGAATCGACAGAGGAGTGTTGGCAATCGCGTTTCTTGATACAATACACTATTCGCCACGAACCTGGGAAGTCCCAGGAGTATTCGCAGGGCTTCTCGCTCTAACAATACTAGCGGTTTAATTTTAAAATCAGCGGCACCCGAGAATAATACACACCCAAATTCCAATATTGGTCGCACATACATTTTATATATCATTAACATCGTGTGTCTGCGCAGCCCGTATTTTCTGTTGCTTAACCTGCGTAATAAACCTAACGCCCGTTGTGCCTTTGCTGTTATATATTTAATGTGTGGGCTCCAATTTAGTTTTTCATTATAAATCATTCCTAAGTACTTGACTGAATCTACTTGTGGAATAGGTTCCCGATTATACAATACAGAAATTGAAACTGTATCTGCTATAGGAAACACCAAGAGCGCACTTTTACTGATGTTCAATGACAATGAAATGGATTGCAACCAAATTTCTAGTGTAATAATAAATCTTTGCAGTTTTTGATGTAGTGAGTAAATGTCGCTCTCTGCAGCGAAGAACGCGATATCATCTGCATAAATGTAGACAGTGACACCTGAACAATTGGAATAGAGCTCATCAGTATATTGAATAATGCTGGAGATAGGACGGACCCTTGTGGAACACCACGTTTCTGTTTGAATTTATGCGAACAACAGCCATCCTTCACGCAATACAATTCCCTTGATTTTAGGAATTCTGCTATCCACTCAGTAATATACCGAGGAAACTTTAGACTCTGCAAGGTGGGCAGTAGAATAGAGTGCTCGACATTGTCGTACGCTTTAGCTATGTGGAGAGTTACTAATGCGGCGTACTGTTTCCTTTTACGAGCAAGCTGTATTCGACTCTCTAAATCCGCATGGGCGCACCAAATTGAGCATTCACAACGAAAACCAATTTGATTTGGCTTTAATATGACCTTATTCGTCATCCAGGAGTTTATTCGGCCCTTTAGAACCCTCTCTATGAGTTTCACCATGTTCGAAGTTAGCGAGATGGGTCTGATGATTTCTATGGTAAAACCTACTCCTTGCTTTTTTATTAATGGGATTACCTTAGATATTTTCCAGTCATGCGGTATCCAGGCATTCTTTAAAGAGTAGTTTATGAGATTAATGACGTCGCCGGGGGATAGCTTGAATAAAATTTTAATCATAGGAACTGTGATTCCATCTGGACCAGGAGCTGACGATGGTAGATCTCGAATGACTTTTGATGCTTCAGACAGCGTTACGTTTTCGAAGTCAGTGCTTATGCTAGACTTTTGCCAGTTGAAAGCCATAATCGAAGAAAATCTAATTTATAGACCTCTGCCAATTGACTCTAAAGAGTTCTTCGTTTCTTCCAATGATAGTTTTTCATAATTAGTATTTAATGTAGACGGCAGGATTTTGCGAGATCGCATATATTGAAATAAAGCTTTCTTATTTTTGGATTTCGAGAGAAAATCGAAATGTCTTTTATCATAATCTTCTTTAGCTTGGGCCACCGTGTGTTTAAATACAGCGGCAAGAAATTTATAATCTGCCCAGTTCTTAGGGGACTGATTATGTATTAGCTTCTTCCAAGCTGCCTGTCTTCGTCTGTGATCTCGTGAACAGTTGGAATTCCACCAGGGGCTATAGGGTATTCTCTTCGCCGATTTAACAGTAAATTCAGCGTTTTTGTATGCCCTTTTAATTACTGCGCTTATTTTCATAGCTTTAGTGTCATCTCCATCCTGAGAAGGAGCGTCTAAAGCAGTTTTTAGGTCGTGTTGAAATTTTGCGTAATTTATATAGGTTCGGGCATAGAAGCATGATGGTTTGACGGGGCAAGCGATCTCGAACATTATTGGAAAGTGGTCACTGTTGGAGGCGCAATCAAGGGCCGTCCACGATGTACTAGCAATGGCCGAGCTTACAAAGCTTAAATCTAAGGCGGAGCGTGAATGACCTCGAATAAATGTGGGAGTTCTAGCGTTAAGGCACAATAAGTTGTTGTCTACCGACCAGTCCCACAACCGTTGTCCACACTGATCAGTTCTAAAACCCCAGCAGGTATGGTGAGAGTTGAAGTCACCAACTATAATTTTTTCTTTACAGCCTGAATTAGCAGCCATATCTAACAGTCTCGTGTCTTGAACGCCTACAGGAAAGTATACGTTTATTAGCGAGAAAGGCAAGTATCCTGGCAAGGTAATATCTAACGCGAAAATTTCGAATTCAGAAGACATACATTTGTAGGAGTTTTTGACTTTTAAACTAATTTTATTGTTTATAAAGAAAGCTAAACCTCCACCTTTGGATGGACGGTCTAGACGAAAGGTTTGGAAGTTGGGTAGGTGAAATACATGATGTGTGGATAGCCAAGTTTCTTGTAATGCAATAATAGCCGGATCGAATTTCGAAGACAGGTATAACAGATCTGTTATGGCTGAGTAAAGATATCGGCAATTCCAATGTATAATTTTAAGAGACCCTATGATTTCGTTAAAATGGTTTCGGCAATCACCTTTTCTAAAATACTTTCTTTTAGAAAATCGGTTTTTGAAAGGTTGTCTTTCTGGTATTTCTTGCTTTTTACATGTTTCGGCGAGCTAGGTTTTTCGATGCAGGGGATCTAGAACGCTTTAGGCATTTGAGATCTATGTCCATATCTTGTGTGTCCTGAGAAGTTTCCTGTGCACCCTCGCTTTGCCTCTGAATGCCTTCTCCAGAGGGCTCTGTAGACTGTGCATCTAGTGGAGTTATCTCAGATTCTGCCTCACTTGCCGGGTGTGCAGACTCAGCATTTTTTACAGCCGTACTTATATCTATATGCGCTCCATAGACTTGCGCGATTTGGTTATTCACAATGTGCGACAGCGACTCACATAGGGTGGTAGCAAGGCATTGCATAGCCTTATCCACACCCTTCTCGATCATATCCGCAATTGATAGGGAAAAGGATGCTTCCATTGCTATGTTATGGCGGGCAGCTGCTCCGGCATAACCTTGAGTTCGGGCTTGAATTTCAGTAATGGCATCCTTTCGGGAGCATCGCCTTCTGTCTACAATTTCAAGTATTTGGATTTCACGTGCCTTGGCTGAGCAGTTTGGGTTATCAGCGCAGTGTGCTTCATGGCAAAGACAGCACTTTTCTTCATTACTTTTACAGTCGTTTGAATTGTGCGTCTCATCACAAATTCTGCATCGAGGTACTGACCTGCACCCTTTCACTGTGTGCCCATAACGCCAACACTTAATACACTGTAGGGGACGAGGTGATAGTGGCTCCACTCTGTGTATTAAAGGCCACGCTTTGATTTCGGTTGGGCGATTCGACCCGGCAAATGTAGCAATCACGGACTCCGTTGGGACCTTGTTCTTGTCCACAACTCGACTACATCTATAGATAGCTATCACACCTGCTTCTGAAAACATATCTAATATCTCAGTTGGGGTCAAGTTGACATCGACACCCCGAACGAGGTCTTTGACGCAAGCTAGGTGAGGTGGACTGAATGCGCTCACCGGGTTGGTAGCGAATACCGAGCATTTTAGTAGGTCTCGAACACAGAGCTGGTCAGAGGAGAAGCAAAGAATGCCACCCTTGCCGAACTGCCTGACCTCTGTGATGCTTTGGTAGTGAGTTGTAGCGGCTCTCAACTCCGTCTGAATCATTTTTGGATTCTTCATCCGTATGATACTATCGTTGCTTGGGACCAAATGCTACAGGAACGGATGAGATTCCATTGCGTAAAAACAAGTCCACTGGTAATTCCTGCGAAGGAAGAGAAGCAGACCAGAGGAAAGCCCCTGGTACAGGTGAGGAAAACGGCATCTGCCTGGTCGTACTATCTGAAAATACACTCGCTAATCAATAAGGACACTATAGAAAACGCTTACGAAAAAAAAAGAATAAATAAAATCAATCACAACTATTGAATTCTTGGCCAAACCCTCAGAGCAGGCAAACGTCAGTCGCTGTTCGAAAGCTCGAGCCGAAAAGTCTCTGTACAGCAAGATGCCTGCTTCGTTGTCGTCCCGATCAACCACCTGACCCACTAGCTGGAATCTACAAAACGTTCCTATCATCGTTATTTTTCATATAAACACGTGTCAATATCATCATCAAGGCTTTCGAACGATAGGAAGAAAAAGACTCCTTTTTGACGTGACCGCCCACTGAAAGTGCGAGATGGATCTGCTATATGGGGTTTTGCCTGCTTGAAAATCATCACCGAGGATACCGAAGAGTAAGAAGGAGAAGCCTTCTCTTTGGCGCGAGCGTGCTACAGTGGGCTTTGCTATATTTCGTTTTTGCCTGTGGTATGCCAAGCAGGAACGACATCATACGACAGCTTACCCCCCCCCCCCCCCATCCCTAAAGATCTTCTTACTTTAAAAGAAAGTGCCAACACTAAAGAACACAAATTAATGATAATATCTGGGGTTTTACTCCCCACACCACATTATGGTTACGAGAGACGCCGCAGTGTGGGGCTCCGAAAATTTGGCCCATGCGGTGTTCTTTAACGTGCACGGACATCACACAGTACATGAGCCTCTGCTATTTCGCCTCCATCGAAAGATGCAGCTGGCATGGCTGGGGAACTCAACCCACAACCTTCGAGTCATCATCTGAGCATTGCAGCCACTTTTCAACCGAGGCAAACTAAAGAACACAAATCGACTGAATAAGCGCTGGTCTAGTCTACTCATCTTCATTTGTGTAGCTGTTATTTTTTAATTTAACGTTGTTTGCTACTTGAAAAATGTTAAAAAAAACATGAATGCGAGATACAGCAATCTACTTACCCGCTTCTCCGTTTTGATTTCAAATGTCGACGCGTTCGAAAAAAACGGAGCCGGAGAAACTGCGCCCTCGGAGTTCGCGTATGTGGATCCACTCGTAAAATCGCTCCGCCGGCATCAGCTTTATTGCCCGTGCCTTCGAAACTACTTGCACTCTACGCAAGGGAACAAGCGTTTGTGCAAGATGCCTCGATTCACTCATAACCTGGTGTCAAGCTCGAGTCGTAAAAGCGAGAAATTCTAGCTAGCTCGGAAGCGCATTGCTGCTAGCTCTCAGAGAATGCGGCCGTGTAACGGACGCTTCCGGACAAGTATGCAAGCAGCTGTGACGCGAGCTCGTTTCAGTTGTTTCCGTGCAATCTTTCTCCGGAGAAGGAGGGACGACCAAGATTGCTTTTTATCGACCTTTACAACGGAGAGAAGGATCACCTTTTTTCTCTACTGTTGCACGGGAGTACAAAAGTCGACGTCATACCCTTGACAGTGAGTTTTCGTAGGGTAACCTATATTGCCCACCACTCACACAAGATTGTCACGCCATCCAGGAAGCCTCTAGTGACCACGAGCCTAGTTGATTCCTTGTGGTTAATCTTAGTAACCTAATCAAGCCCCGGAAGCTGAGCGCTAGTTAGAACTAATTACTTGACATTGATTTATATCAAATACTATTTTTGCAACAAAAACTAACCATTCATTCAAATTGAACACTTCATTTGCCTTGTATTATTTTGTCTTTTTATACCCACGCGTTAGATAACACCTGTCTTGTCTCATCCCATTAGTTCGCAATACTGGGAGGAAGGTTGACAACACAGGCCGTCGCCGTAGCGCATCCCCGACTCTCGATGCGTGCCAAATTATTTGGCGCACATTAGCGGACTGATTATCCGTCCCTGCGGTCACAGCAGGAAGCCCAAGGGAGGGCACATTAATAACACCCACTGAAAACGGCGTTCCAACGTGTAGCGTACCCATTAATGGTTGTTAGGGCTCTGACAGCTAAGGCTTCGTTTGTATATCAAGGGCGCAGCCCTAGTGATACTGACACGCTGCGCGAAAACGCTCAGAAAGGTGGCATGTCACACGCCTATTTATTAATTTTTGCACTTTTGGGTAAATGAATGAACAATAAGTTCATGTTTGTATCTTTACGAATATTGAGCAACGAAACTATAACAACCGTGTTCATTTAGTTTACAACGGAGTGAAAATTAACAGTAAAGGTTTCTCACAACACTTCTTTGGACTCGGAGCCCTTTCCATCATATTGACGGAGTGCTATAAGTTGAGCGCACAAAAGGACGTAAACACACATGTGTTAACGCCATTGCGTGCACGCCTCTTCCGTTTGTCCATAATCTTTTGTGCACTCAACTTGTATCCTTATTATCACCTACTGCCCTCCAGACGCCCTTATTGTCACTTACTACTCTCCAGGTTCAAGAATCATGAAGTTACACACACACACACGGACACACAAACACACTCGCACACGCACACATTCCCCACACACACGTCATAGTGATCAGCTGACCCTCGATCGTCCCTTGCAATAGTAAGCCATGTGATGAAACTGAGCCTAAAACATTGGGATTTTTATTAAAAACAATTCTGGCGTCTTTCTTCAGAGAGACAGTGCATAAGGAGAAGATCAATTGAACTTTCACATTGCTTCTGACTGCATAACAAATTATTAAGTTTCATCGAAAAATCAGTGACTCTTATATCTTTGGCTAAAAGAATTTGCGTAGTAGTTACGGCATAAGTCTTCACTGTAATCTACTTGTGAGCTTCTAGGAGCATGAAGAGGTTTGAGCGTAATTCTACACGCTATAGTGTTCATATTCGTTTCAAACGGAAGCTATGGATGCGATTTAACGCAAACACCATGTGGACATTTGTTTGAAAATCACTTTTTCTAATGAATCCAAGCAAAGGAAATGTGTGACCATCTTAACTAATAACCTCAGCAACATTGCAGCTGCTTGGTAGCAGCTTATGGGACTAGCTATAACGTAAGAACACCCTTTGTAGGACCACAGAAAATGCATTTTGTTTACACCAATTCAATTGCTTATTGGCATTGTAACTTCTTTTCTGTGTCGTCCTCACTGTCGCGAATTTTCAATGTACAAATAGTAAACAAAAAACACGGAATTGCTAGTATGCATTGAAGAAGTATTTATTTGTGATCCAGAGCGTGGATGCTGTGTACTCAGTTCGTGAACTCTTTCTATGCTCGGCTTGTTTACTTTTGTCATTGAAAGTTTTGAAGTACGCCATTAATGATGCTGCTCTTAGCTGTATTGACCTAAGTCTCCTATGACCACCACAGTTGTTTGAAAAGTCCTGACGCATCAAAAAAGTGTACTGTTACAGAAAAATAAACGGACTTTTCGGTCGTTCACCTTGTCCTCGTCCCATTGACTTCTTTCCGACAAGGAAATTGTAAACAGTAAATTCAAAACATAATGCATTTTCGTTCAGCGCATGCTGACTCACCTTACCGAGAAAACGTCAGTATTGTGACTTCCATGCACTTTCTCTTCAAACGTGGTTCTGGGCCCATTTCTGCAACGCTGTTTTTTTTTCGGGAGCATTTCAGTTGTTTTTTCTGCACGAAGCAGTATCGACGACTTTTTCTTTCACTTCAATGCCTTCCCGGTAGGGTAACAAACAAAATGAGTTCTTTATTTCAGGCTTTCTGCTGTAGTACGTTGTTTCATCATGGCGCTTTGAGGGCCATTAAGACGTGAGACATGGTAAATTTGCAATTTATCTTACTCATTAGGCTACCGGACGCATTTTAAGCTTCTAAGTACACATGCTGTACACATGCTGTACACATGCTGGAGCTGGACTCGTCTGTGAAGATTTCTATGTTCAGTTTAAGAGATGTAGATGAAATAAAACAACAGTCACGATAAAGAAACGTGCTACTCGCTTTCCAGGTTGGGTAAGATCCTTACAGCCATACGTCAAAGACACCACAGGTAAGAGTTTTCTTTTCCATACAAGCAAAGTACAGTGTGCGCATCATTCGATAGCTTCATTCTGAGTTTTGAGTCTTACGGTCGTTATCAATAGTTTGCTGTTTCTTTTGGCCATATGTAGAGGCTAATGTAAGTCAGAATCGAAAAGTTTTTTTTACTGAAATCTAGCTGAGATAGAATTATCACTTGAAAAGTCTTAGACAAATCACCAAGAAGTTCAAAGTGAGCATGGCGTCTACGTGGTGTTTGCTGCCCGTAAGAAAACTTTCGCTCTCACCCATGTAGGACTGTATATATGTATATATGCTATTGTTTTTTTTTTCTTTTTTTATTTTTACCAATTAAGTGAAAAAGGGTAGCCGTCGCCAAGTAACGGTGACAAAAACACCTTCGTTTATTGTCTATTTCAATAAAAAAGAAATGGCAAAGAAATCGCTTTGAGGACAACGTACCTGAAGAGTAATTTGGTGTCCCGTCAAAGGTCTGGGCCAAAGTACGCGTAAGAAATGAGAGCCACCGCACGCTCGTTGCGTCATCTTCCTGATGATGCTAGAAACATGATAGTTCTCCCCCCTTCCCCGAGATACCTGCCAACAACGACAAATAGCTTGCTGTTTGAACTTTTAGGAGATACCCCTCGGTGGCTCAGTAATTAACGCTTCGCTTTTGCGACGTGGAGGTGTTACGTTAGATTCAATGCACCGAAGTCTGTTTTCTGAATTTTTTTCTTTCTTGCGTTTTCATATATATATATAGATACGTATACATATATGGTTTATAACTATGGCATTGGCGTCGCCGTCATGCATCGTATAGTCGAGAGTGTATATATAATTGCTATCGTAATAAAAGCCACAATGACTACAATGGCACTTTTATCCAAACCACGGCCCGTACATGCACGAATATTCAAATATTACAGATTATACCATAATAATTGGTGATATATAATATTACGGGATGCTGAAACGTAGCTGTGAACGGAAGTATAAACTAACGAGTGTCATAAACAATGACGCTTTATGAAAATTTAGTAATTGTAAAGTTTGCTTCTTAAGTGGACAGGCTTGCCTAACAGACAAAACACGCTTTACAGGATTAGAATTGCCTGTTCAATAGTTGCACCCAGCGTAAACCGCAGTAGGTGCCGCGAGACGATTGGGACTGTAGCTACTAACTGTCGCAAGCCATATGCAAATTAATTTCCCAGTTAGAGATAAATGCGCGCTCCTTCATTGTTTAACCGTGCAAAAAAGCGATACAGCAGAGATGTAAAGCCCATGTGCTCAGATTTCTCAGATTTGGGTGCAACCCAGATCTGAGAACCCCAGGTGGTCTAAAGAACCCCAGGTGGTCTAAAGTTTCGGAGCCCCCCCACTACAGCGTCTCTCATAATAGTAGGGTCGCTTTGGGACGTTAAACTCCACATATATCAGCAGAGATGTAAAAATTCTAGATACGTCGAAGTACGCCATTTCAAAGCTGGAAACAACCACAATATCTATGGAGGATGTCAGAGCTTATATACATTTATCTTGACTAGGTACCATTTGCTGATTCATTTGACCATAAGAGCCATTTATAATTCGCAAGACGCGTACACAAAAAGCTGTTGTACACAAATCTCGAGTGAAAACATCTGAGCTGCTCGACACAGTTCGGAAGATACACAAACAAGGGGAGAGAACGTAAAGTACTAAAAAATAGAATCTTGCCGTGTTCGCAAGCATACATCCTAACGGTGTATGCTTCAGACATGCGATATAGAGGCTGGATGGGGGTGGGGTCCCGATCTTTATTGTAATAAATGACCAAGTGAGTGGCCGAGAACCATTTTCAGCATGGCACTTCATTCCTATACTTCCTTCTTGTAGCTGATTCTATAGCCACATCTGCATTCGTCGAAGATCATTTGTCCACAACTAGCGATAAAGCAACGTCAGTGAATTTGCAACGAGG
The DNA here is from genome assembly GCF_043290135.1 of Rhipicephalus microplus. Classification (NCBI taxonomy): domain Eukaryota; kingdom Metazoa; phylum Arthropoda; class Arachnida; order Ixodida; family Ixodidae; genus Rhipicephalus; species Rhipicephalus microplus. The sequence continues at coordinate 18,054,756 of NC_134704.1, read as the reverse complement.
GCGAGACAAATGTACACAGCTGCCTTTTACACCTTCATGCACGTCTCTGGAGTCCATTTCTGATTCCAGTACTCCTGTGCACGAATGTGATGTAGCTGTCAGGTCCAGTTACGCTCAATAGAAAAGGCACTCTTCTTGCGAGACTTGAGCTAAAATAAACACTAAGCCTTTTATTGTTTTCAATAAGTGGTGGTGGGAGTATTAGGCGTATATCTTAGGCCCGACTATTTATTAGGTGAGCCCGAGTAATTAGAGGCAACATGTATTGTGACGACGCATGCACCAAGGAGATAATAGGATTTACAAAAGTCCTAAAACTACACGCTTTTTTGTCAACAAAGTTTAAAACAAAAATTCCTTCTTCCGTTGACATAGCTTGTGTGAAATGCTGCGAGTTGGTGGATGCAGCCTCCAAGAACTCCTCGCGCACTTAGCAGTGCAACTTTATAGCTCCCAAGTTACCTCTGCGCGTCGACCACCCGTTAGAAAGCATGGTTATTCGCAGTGAGGGTAGCTAATGTACCGTGAGAAACCGACGGACAGATATTAACAAATTTATTTTTTTCGAAACCCGACACACTCAGCACGCAGCTAGGTGGCGGCACACTAGATGGCGAAAGGTCCTTGGTGAATCAATCTGAATGTTAAAAACTCTTCGTTAATTTGTTTATCCCAAAGAAAGCCTCGTAGCCCCTTTTATTCAAAAGACTTTAATCATCACTCTGAAAAGGTAAGGGCCCACGAGATGACCTCACTTCTACATCGACAGCGTTCCAGAATCAGGTCGATGTTTGAATTAAATCGACCACGACGAAAAATTTCCAATTTTTTTTTCAGATACCGTAATGTGGTTCTGCAATGTCCTGGCGGTCCAGTCACTGTTAGAACTCCGGTCGACTTAAGGAAAGTGTACAGCTACGCACTTCTAGGTGTCAGACCTGAAGTGAGTCGTTCTCTTGCTACAAATTTATTTATTTATTTATTTATTTATTTATTTATTTATTTATTATCTGAAAACTTTTCTTCTCACCTGCTATTACACAAATTTGGCTTATACTGTCGCAAAGCTTAGCGCTGCCGTGTTGAATTTACTGCCGTGACATCATGCGTTTGTTTATGGCACCACTGTTTACCTCCAAGAGAGGAGGTAAGCTGTTTTTTTTTAAAAGCTTCATCAAACTCAGAAAGGGAATGGCGTCCAGTGTCGGCGTCTCCCATAAGTGGCGTCAACAAGAGGGGCGCAAGAAAAGCATCGCAACGCGATGGCATCTCCATGCGACGTCATCATGTTGTCACAATACCTAAATTTAGGAGGCAATTATAATTGCATTGTAACATCACAGTGACGTCACTAGATGTAACGTCACATAAGTACGTCATCACATGAGAAGATTGGTTAAAGCATGGGCTGGGATTGTGGAGGCAGTGGAAATCCATGTTCGGTGCGGGAAGGTGGTTGTGGGGCACTATCAACGCATTAAATGAGAAGAAAAAGAACGTGGCGTTCAGCTTCCAGTCGTCTTAGGTAAATGCATCAGGGAGCGTGTTAGTTTTTTTTTCTTTCGTTATTCTTGCCGCCTCGAAAAGTTTAGGATGTGCGCCAACCTTTGCGGACAAGTGCTTGTAATTCCCAATTCTCTTTGCTTCATCGTATACAGAAAAATGATGCAAGAGCAACAACAATTATGTGAAAATTTGCACTTTCACAATGTGTTGAAAATTATACGCGACTAATATGCTACATACCTTAGACAATAAGAGCGAGACAAAGCATATAATATCTTTTATATTACGCCCTAATAATACTGAGTATAATAGGGGCTCACAGGTGTGCAAACAGACTTGTTTTCAGAAACACGTCTAATATTGAACAGTAACCGAGACCACGTATGTATGCAACGTCCCATGCGTCTGGGGCCACCTTATCTGTGCCATGTCATACTAAGGTGGCAAAGTCGCACTTGATTAAGCCGCGGATAGTACTTCTATAACAAGCATTCCAAGTTCTTGTTTTGAATATTGATGTCAAAGAACGAATAGAAAGTATCATACGACACACAACAGTCATGTTTTTCGACGCACTGAAAGCCTACATTTTTCTTTGGATGCATTGGCCTAACGTGTTTCCGTGTATCAGATCAATTGTCTGAGGTGTCAAGAACAGTGTTTTAGACACATGGCTGACAACAGTCGCAGGACTGTCAGCACTTCTTGTTCATGCAACCTTTTGCTTACTCACCGCTCTCTGTTTGAGCCGTCATAATAGGCTAGATAGTCCCATTACAGGTCTAACAGATGCTTTTTCATCATCATTATCTTTGCTGCTGATGTTTGCCCCCCCCCCCCAAAAAAAAAAATTTGTCGCCGCAATTTTCCTTAACGTAACGATATCTGTTGCTTCACCGAAGACTTGCCGTTTATAATCTTTGTTCCTAAAAGCAGCCAAGCATATTGAGCCCTATTCTGAGCTTCAATGTTGCTATGGCACTCCGAGCCAGTGACTGGTGCGAAGAACGGAACGAGGCTCATGGTCTCTCAGAAGCAAAGGAGGCATGAGTGCGTTTCTTACAGCGCAGCTGTCGCCTACCTATGAGCGCTATGGTGAGAAAGATTCCTGTATTTTGCTTCACTAGCATAGCCCAGCATCGGAGTCATTTTCCGCTGTCTTCTCTGCATTGTTCTACCTACAACAGAGACTACACTTACCACGGAGCCTTTCTTTCCACTTCTCTTCCTATCCACGCGTGATTTCTTCGTCGAATCGGCCTCCTGCAATAGGGACAAGAAAGAAAGAAAGAAAGAAAGAAAGAAAGAAAGAAAGAAAGAAAGAAAGAAAGAAAGAAAGAAAGAAAGAAAGAAAGAAAGAAAGAAGCAGTTTAATGCATGTGGACATCAAGCGGCAGATTTATCGCTTAAATGACACCACCTGCTACAAAGATCCCTTCAAACGACTGCTTCGCAGCGCTCCCACCAAGCCTCAACAGAGAGCTTCACGCTTCTTCCTTAACTCGTTCTTCGACGCTATTTTTTGTTGTGTAAGCTCATTTCTCTTCTCTTTTTCTTTTTTTTTTCGTTGGAAGCTCCATTTTTTATATTTTAAATCTTATCAAGAAACTCCGTGAAATTGTTGAGCTTTCCTTTTTATCGAACCACAGCTCCGTATGCGGCACACCCTACTACAAGTGAAGCGTTATCCAATAAAGAAGACACTAAATAGAACACAGGGGATTTCCGATAAATATGAATCTTAGAGAAGTTCTTGGTGTAGAATGACCACAGTGCAAGCAATCACTCCCCTTACCACGTCCGCAACAATGGCTATTAAAAGTGGTTTTTCTGTACTAAATTTGTTCGAACTACCTTTTCTCCGAACACGCTTAATTCTTTTCGCCCTCCAACACCTTATGTCTTCCATGTTGTTTTCTTTCTTGAACACTACGTAGTTTTTTTTCTTTGTTTTCATTCTCACTTGTATAAAATTTCTTGAAAAGCTGACTTGAGCCGGGCAAAGGACACCAACAAGGCTAGGCACTTTCGTTGAGAATTGTATGCATGTGTTTCTCCGTGTCACAAACGTGGAACATTCTCGATGGCGCACCCCTCGACGAAGGGAGGGCGCCTTTAGATTTGGAAAAAAAAAACTTCCGGCAACTCATTACTCGGCAGCGGCGCCGCTACGTCTTGCCTACACCTGCAGTGATGAGGGCACGTATGTATTCGGGGAAAAAGACCTCAAGGGGAGAACGCTACGTCACGAAGAGAGTTTGACAGTTTCGGCGGTTGACGTTCAACCAGAGAGAAGCGCGGTTGTCGTTGTCGCGAGTCTCGTGTAGGCGCTGAGCATGGAGTGTCCGCACCGCATATTCAAACGGCTGACACCCCGGGCACCCTTGTCGTCTACTAAGCTGGTGAGACTTTCAACGGCACACCGTCAACTCCCCTAATTTTACTACGAGCTGGCTTGGTCCATATGGTACTTGTATTGTGAATTTTTTTCAACTGGTATATTAATATAGCGAGCTTTAAATGATTAGAGTTGTGTGTGCTGCGTCGCACGTAGAAGTTTAGAAGCGCGAGCACAACCTTTTAAAAATTATTATTTGTATCTCTCAATTTTTTGTCATGTACATTTAGTTTATTAACATTTCACGTTGTCTACTTGTATCTGTTGCAGTGTTTGTCTAGAGAATAGTTCGTTTTGTATCTGCTCTTCGCGCGTATTTGTGTTTGGTTTCTCTTAATGTTTGTCACCTGCTGTCTTTGCCTTTGCTTTAGTTGAATGCTCATATATATTAATTAAATGTCCGTGTCCGTCTATGAATACGCCAGCCAGGCTCAAACATCACTACACGTGCAACCTCACAGGGTCGACCAGTCCACAAAAAAAAAATGAAATTTACCACTTTGACATATTTCAGGCGTCGCAGGCCGATGCGGAAAGCGGGAACCTGCGGGTCTAGCGCACGCCGCTGTTAGATTATAGGAAATGCTACAAGTGGTAATGTGCCGTATTATAAAATGTGACGAGCTGGAACGCACGTTGGGCTAAATATGTCCAATATATCAGGAATAAGCGTTTTTTCACACAATTAGCGCACAAGCGACACGTGTCCGTCTCTTACGAGGCTCGTTCTATTGAGTGCATATAATAAATAGATGTCTCACTGTTGTAATCAGTTCTAGTTTTGTGGCTCATCGATTTATTTAGGAATACAACTCTCAAATAAAGGAATAGAAAAAAAAATCCGGCGATCCCACGTACACGGGAATCAACGTTATGCGAATCATGCGGAGCGAAGGTGACCGTGTTGCAATTTTTTTTATTGAGCGAGCAGTCATGAAAAGACGCTAAAAATATGTACCAATGTTGTACGCACAAACATATGTTAAAATAGTCACAGATGTTTATATAGCCAGTTGTTTGCACTTGCGCAACGATGCCAACCGGAACATGCGTATTAGCAACACCAGAAGCTGATATGAAGCGCTGATGCTCGCGAAGATGCTGGCCCTGGACACTGTTACATGAGTCAACTCCAGCGCATGGCAACTAACCACAATTGGCGTTAAACCGGCGTGACGGCTGTATCAAAGGAGTACATACGTAATGTTTATAAAATTGGCTAGGCAGCTCTACCAGCACTATTGAAGTTTCAGTCGAGGCTTTGCCGAGCAGACCAGACCCTGTTATGTAGGCTGTGGTTGGGCGTTGCGTTTACCAACGCCTACGCTTTCCGCGTTGGGATGGCCGACACCGCAGCCTGTGGCCACTGTGGCAAAGAGGAAACAATCCAACATATTCTTTGTGACTGCCTAGCGTATAGTAAACAACGACTATGCCTTCGCAGGGAACTCTACAAGTTAGATGATCAACCTCTGTCAGAGCAGGGAATTCTGCAGTATCGACAAGATGCGACTTCACAGAAGAGGGCCCTGAAAGCGCTAGTACACTTTTTGCGATCGACCGGCCTTACTGAACGGTTGTAGCTAGGACGCCCTTCCTGTGTGTGTTTTCGTTTTCTTATGAGTGCGCGTGCGTTTTTTTATTCTATCTACCCCCTCTTTCTTGCCCCTACTTCCCCGCTCCCAGCGCTGGGTAGCAAACCAGATGCCAATATCTGGTTAACCTCCCGGCCTTTCCTTTCTCACACACCCTCTCTCTCTCACGAATTCAAGCGTCTATTTGAAAAGTAGTTCCGAGACCTGGCCTAGCTTTGTGGTAAAATGCCTCATTGCCACGCAAAATGCTTGGGTTCAATTCCAGCTGTGACCGTCTTATTTATTCTTGGCATTAGTCGGGTTGACGCTACCGATGTCGGGTATGTCTTAACGCTCGCGCGTTAAAATTGCCCATGTGTGTTCTCGTCGTTTCTGGGTAGATAGTAAGTGTCAATCACCTCTGGCACATAGCCTAATACCAGTGGCACATACCTGCCCATGGGTATGTGCCACTGTCTGGCGGGAAGTGTTTGACTATGTACGCAACGAGATTGCGACATTATTCATGTATAGACCAGCGCGTCATATTCGTCAAACCATCTTACACTCGCATGTTAATTTCGGTTCACGCTAAGTTAAGGGGGTGACCACGAGAGCACCCAAACGCAAGTGGCTAGATAGAAAGATAGATACGCTCAAATTCGCCGAACTTCGCCAAAAATTACTTGGCATTTCAAATTGTTAACTTTCAAGTAATGACATTGATATTTTATGATTTCTAGAAGGTCTTAATAAATAAGTCATCAGGAACAAAAGTGGTCTAGGAAGTCATCATGCTTAGTGAAACTTTAAAAGCATAGGAACAGTTATCAATATATAATAATAAAATTCCGTGTCACAGCACTGGCATATGCGCGTTTACGCTCTGTAAACACTACACGCACCTGAAAATCCCCTCGAGGTTTGCGGGAAAGATATAACCACCGTTGTAGCTTAGCGGCTAAGATGTACTGCTAAGATCGAGGATGCCTAATCGGTTCCCGGATGATGCATTGGACACGAAAGGCGAGAACACTCATGAGCAAAAATATTGAGACGTGGTTAACAAAGCTCAGGGGGATCTACATTATTCTCACATCCCATATTACGTTTCGCCTCGTAATATTGGCTGCTTGGTATTAACTTGTAAAAGAAAAGCATATATTGCAATTTTACATTTTTAGTAATGCATTAATATGGAATGCTATAGTAAGTCTTACGGATACACTTAAAGATCGTAAGTGTAAATCTTAAATAACGACAGCATGCGTGTGTGTGTGTGTGGGCGTGTGCAGGCACTTTCAGGTACAAATTCCTTCTAGTGCAGTGACATGTATTGCTGAATTGCGAGGGTATAGTGCATTGTCGTCTGCCTAATCCCCGAAACACAAAAAGACAGAAAAAGGTTAACCGTGCATGTGCAGAACGCAGGTGAAGAAGAACGCGGGATGTTTTTTTTTTCGCTATACACCCAACAGGCGTTTATTTGAATCGTCAAGTAGACCGTCAGTGGAGAACCCTTCTGGCGCTCATGGCAACGTGTGCTTTTACCGATCAATATTCGGAAGACACACTACATGCATCACCGCCGGTCCTATCACGTCTTCTTGTATTTCTTGGCTTCCTTTTATCTTACATAATTTTTGGGAGGCTTCACCCGAACAACAGCCGTTTTGTTTTCACACAAGACGGGTCATGGGCGATGAACACGTTGGTAAGTGGCCTTTACATCACGGTTGGCTCAGCTAGAAGATAAGATAAAGAGCATGGTCTTTCGCCAATCGACGGGTACAGGGATGTAGCAATACGAACTCGCCCAGAAGGCCGCGCTTTATTAGCGCTTCCTGCGTCCGTATTTGCGTTTACTTCACGCACGATACTAATGCCACCTCGCCAAGATCCTGATTGGATAACACATCATTTTATCACTTGCAATCGCTCTCACTGACATGGACAACTGATCGATGTCGCTAGCGACCAACCTCCAATCCCAGCACGAAATTTCATCGAGAGTTAAAGCAACCAATGCGCTGTTAAAATTTCTCAGGATAACGCATTTGCACGAGTGGCTCTAGACTCATCATGGTGTCCTATACTGCACAGGTATACCGCTCGTTTCTGTGACGTTGTGTGTGTGTGCGCGCGTGTGCGTGCGTGCGTGTGTGTGTGTGTGTGTGTGTGTGTTTCTTCCTCTTTTTCTTCACCATTCTTTCACTCTCCCCATCCATTTTTTCTCTGTTCAGAGTAGTGTACCACGTATGCTAAATTGCGCAACATCCCCACCTTTTCCCTCTCTCCCATTTTCTCTTCTAATAGTGAAGCGGTGAAGTGGATAACGACGTATCACTACATCGGAACTGTTTACGTAGGCTATAGTGTTCACATAAGGAGACCACGCCGGTATTGAAGCTGTCAGTATTGTTTCAAACTTCTCTTTAACATAACTGTGTGAAAGTGACATGAATGGTGGATGGCAAACACGTAGCCAAAGAGGGGTACACTGATCCCGTACCCCCCCCCCTTCTCCAAATGTGTTTTTTGTCATGGTATATAGAGCTAAAAATGACCCATTTTTAAGGTAAACAGCGCGAAAAACAAAGACTGAGAAGTAAGAACACACAGGACAGTTTCGAGGGTGATGCCCGGCCTGAAATCACGGATGTGCCCTCTCTCCCCCCTCCCAAAAACATTTTGTCTACGTGCTTTGTGGATAGTAAACTGGGTCCAGTCAGAAGCGGTGCAAAACAGCTGGAATAACCAAAGAGAAACCAATAAATACACGACAACCAAGCCGGAATACTATTAGCCCGTTTTTTGAAGAGACAAAGAGTATTCACGATAAAAGGCGAGAGAACTTAACTTGCTCCATTGCACTTTATCAACCAGTTGCTTAATTGAAGTTACACTTGTCGGTGGCTATTCTATTCTTTCTCTCGCTTCAATCTGTTGAACAAGTTTTAAACAGGGAAAGAAACCTAGGAGTTGATGGAAAACCTGTTTACTTAACAAAAGCATTTGTTCCGAAGAAAGCTTCGCTCCGAAATTAGACATCAGTCTGTCATGTTGTAGATAAATTCACTTGAACTAACTCTGCCATGAGATCACTCATATTCAGCAAACATCAAAAGGAGCGAAAGCTGCCAAGACGCAGCCATAATAAAATGGCGGGTGAAGAGATGGCAAGAACTTCCACTGGAGCTTTTTTTTTACGAAATATACCCAAGGGGCTCTCACAAGGTCCCTTTGGCATGGAGTTCGGTAACAAGGTAATAAGTGACAGGAAGCTCAACTCCCGCTCGTCAAGAAATGATTCGCTTTGTGAACCCAGACCACTGGGGTTGTCTAGCAGATTGCAGACCTTTACAATGTATTTTCTTCTTTACGCTTGCCCAGCTATGTCAACAAAGAATCAATGAAGTTACCGAGGGGCGCGCGAGAACCAAGTAAATGCTACTTTTACTTGGATGTAAAATTCTGAACATTCCTGAACCTCCTCTCAACTTGTAGGTACTTTGTTCTGTTGAAAACTAGAAAGACTACGCAACGTCCTTAAAAATTTGTTTTTCTTTGCGAACTTGTATTACTACAACAGGAGCGCTCATGCTGTGTGCCTCTTTTTTGTTTTGTGTCTGGGTTTACCCCCCCCCCCCGCTCCCAGTTCGCTGAACCATCTTGTATTACTACTTCAAGTGCATTTTTGATGGCAATCTTGTGTCCAGTGAAATTTGGTCCTATCTTGTGTACATCTGCTGGTGTGCGTGCGTATGTGTGTACAAAAGGCATAGTTGGGTCGATCAGTTTGTATGTGGGCGCGGGTAGCACGTCTCCGGGCACGCATGTGAACGTGGACACGTATTTGAACGTTTGTGTGACACGTGAGTGGTTCCTATAGGACGCACTCCTCTGGGAGAATTAACTATTCTACAGGCTGCTGCACATGACATCAAAAACCACACTCGACAAATCTGTCATCCCCTGATCTACACCGACAGATTTGAAGTATAAAAAATGAGTATTTAAATTCAAGCCCCATGGTTAAGAAACCTGGCTGCATAGCGCACTCTAAACTTCGACCATTTGTATCAGATAAATCATGGCGTTGTTTTCAGAGGGTCACATAAGGTTTTGGTCTTGTATATTCTAGGGGGGAGAGCATCGCAATCATATTACCTATATTATTAATCAAGGACAGCGCAACAAAAATTACAGCATATCCACGAGGCGAATGATGGCGAGTGGGGTGAAGCAGTGGACGGATGGACGCGCAAATGGACGGATGCACGGATGGACGAACAGACGCATAGACGAATGGACGCATAAACGGAAGGAAGCAAGGAGGCACGGATGGACTGGTGGACGCCTCGCCCCACTCTCACCATCATTCATTCCGTGGATACGTTGTGACAACGTTTTTATTGACGTGCAATGCAATTCAACCGACTACAACGATGACTACTACGACACGGGACATGCGACCCATGGCGTAAGAAGCTTCCCCCCTAACAATCTTGGACTAGAATTAAGTAAGATGATTATCTCTCTTTCATAACGTGATTACCGAAAGATAACTGCACTACTACTTACAAAAAAGAAAAAATAAATAAAAATGTAGAAGAAAGGCGGTATATTACCACCATGGCTTTGTCTTTTGAAATAATTTTTTCTCAAGTTAAGACTAACTTGTACGGTAAGGAGACTTGCCGGAAAACAAGAAATAAAACATGTGAAGTACGAAACATAATACACATTTCAGCTCACTAAAAAACAAGTGTAACTTTAGAGCGAATTAATTTGAGAGAAAGCTACAAGGGCTCCCTCTACAAAAATAACAATAAATAAAGAGAGAAACAGAGATACAATACAATACAATATTTCCACAATATTCACTGCAGCTCGCTTCTTCATCTGGTCTTCCATTGTTTCTTGAATAGGTATAGATCACAGAGATGTGCGAAACCGTCGCACATTTTGCATCTAAATTAGTTCTACAAAGTACGGAGCTTGTTTTCCCTTTCTTTTCTAATACAAAGCTCCAAGGCTGTGGAACTCTGCAGCAGTTTCATATCATATTCCCGTCTCTTAATTTGACGCGAACACCACACGAAATGAAATACACATCAGATGTATTAGGGAGAATATTCATGAATCATAAAAAGAAGATATGGCGATTTTTTTATCATATATTGAAAAAAGCATAAAGTAAATGGATAAAGAACAGCACAAGAACACGAAACACAAATGAAGAAAACTCAAGGACGGCAAATATTGTTTTTGAGTAGGCAAGCATGATAAGCCTTGCGTGTTTTGTATTACCTGGGAATTTTCATCTGAGCAAGTGCCTGTATACATGTGTGAGGGAAGCCCCGCCACGGTGGTCTAGTGGTTAAGGTACTCGGCTGCTGACCCGCAGGTCGCGGGATCTAATCACGGCTGTGGCGGCTGCATTTCCGATGAAGGCGGAAATGTTGTAGGCCCGTGTGCTCAGATTTGAGTTCACGGTAAAGAACCCCAGGTGGTCGAAATTTCCTGAGTCCTTTACTACGGCGTCTTTCATAATCATATGATGGTTTTGAGATGTTAAACCCCACTAATCAATCAATCAATCAATCATGTGTGAGACAACCTGAATAAACTTTAATTGCGAGTCCTGCGCCCATCAATGTGTTATCTTGTTTGCCTCTCGTGATTTAAGTGCGTCTTTTTTAACCATGAACCCAAACGAACTTGCCCAACTATCAGTGCTTCTGATGGATAAACAAATTGATGCATAAAGTTCAAAAGCATTCCTGAACGTTAACGATTCTTTTGTTGCTTCCTCATGTAATGCCATTTCGTTTATTATATTTTCCCATAATATTGCCACCTGATATGCTTGGGTGAGATCCGGGAGTGGAAGAAGACAAAGACGATCTGTCTGAGCTGCTGCTTGGCTAGTCGACTCAACGAACCCAATAAACCAAGTTTGTCTTAAGAAACGTGACAAGACTGGTGGAGCTGCTAGGCACAACGTCTCACGATCCACCCGATGCCCAAGACCCCGTCCAGCAGCCGGAACACAAGCCCTGCACCCGTGGACACTCCTGTTCACAGAGTAAGCCGCCGCCAACGAGGCCTACCACCTGAAACACCAACCACTGACGCAGCGACTATGACTTCGACACAAGATCCCGTGCAAGCTCCGTCACCTTCCACGCCGATCTACTGCACCGTCCAGAACCCGCTCATGCCTAGCCCCTTTCATGGAGAGCAGCATGAAGATGTTGACGACTGGCTGAGTGAGTTCGAACGTGTCGCAGCGATAAATTACTGGGATGATGCCGCGAAGCTCCGGAACGTGTACACTTCCCTGAAGGACGGTGCCAAGACGTAGTTTTTGAACAGGGATGATGTTCTGACATCTTGGCGCGAGTTCCAGCGTCGCCTTCTGGAGACCTACAGGAGTCCCGACCGCCACGAACGAGCGGAGCGTGCACTACAATCACGCATCCAGATGCCAAACGAGACCGTCTCGATGTACGTTGAGGACATGACACGGCTTTTCAAGCGAGCGGATCCTGCTATGGCAGAAGAAAAAAAGTTGCGCCACCTCATGCGTGGTGTGAAGGAACTTTTTGCTGGTTTGGTGCGCAGTCCCCCTAAGAGTGTTGCTGAGTTCCTTACTGAAGCGGCAACAATGGAGCAAGTACTGCACCAACGGTCTGCCCTGTTTGACCGTCAAGTGAATGCTGCCTCAACCCCCAAAATTTTCGCCACCCCTGGGAGCAAGAGCCCCGAATGGATTCGCGAGATCATCCGATCTGTCGTCCGGGAAGAAATGGAAAAGATGCACGGGACAAGACCAATCGATGTTGGTTCTATCACCAGTGTCATCCGTGACGAGGTCCAACAGGTGTTGCACGCCCATCGTTTTCCGCTGATGTCGGTTGATCCGGAAACGGCTCCTGTGTCTACTGACAGTCGCCGTCGTACGTACGCGGAAGCCTTGCGATCTGCCACGCCTCGTTCTGGTCAAGGAGTCCCGACTCAGCCAGTGCCGCACGTCCCGATCCAGACAGTGCCGCACGTTCCGCTTCAGACAGTTCCATACGTCCCGATCCAGACAATGATGCCGTCAGTCGCGATTCAGTCGGCGCACGCTGGTTTGGACATCGATGGTCGCCGTGCACCGACGCGCAAGTCTGATCTCTGGCGTACGCCGGACAGACGACCCCTCTGCTATCATTGCGGTGAGGCTGGTCACATTTACCGCGAATGCCCATACCGGTAACTTGGCCTGCGTGGATTTTCCGTCAATTCACCTCGTCCCCAAATCGGTCAAAGGCCGAGGGACATCGAGGAGTATCTCGCGCAACAGCGTGCACCCTTTACACGACGTCAATCACGGTCACCATCTCCGAGGAGACCCGCAGCCACTGGGTCACGTTTCGATGTGACGGCGCGGGAACGCTCTCCAAGCCCCCGTCGGGAAAACTGAAGGCAGCGGCCTTCGGGGGCAAGGTCGCTGAGACTCAAAGTGCGGAAGACCTCCCATTGACGCTTGCACGCAACACGAAAGACATTCAACCAGAGAATAATCGCAGTACCGAAGAAACGCCGAAATCCACATCTGAACCCAGTGACCGCGTGTCACTTGACATACCTGTGCTGATTGACGGTTTTCAGGTCAATGCATTGATATACACTGGTGCAGACTATTCGATTATCAGCGGGAGGCTAGCAAAAGATCTCAGGAAAGTGATTACGCCGTGGAATGAAACGCGAATTCGAACTGCTGGAGGACACGTTGTAACACCACTGGGTCGCTGTACGGCAAGAGTTAAAATTCGTGCGTCAACGTTTGTGCTCAGCTGCCTCGTTCTGCGCGACTGTTCACGTCAGCTGATTATCGGCATGGAGTTCCTTCGGGAATACGGTGCCATCATAAATTTCCGGGAACGCATCGTGACCTTCTCGACTCAAGGCGCAACAAATCGAGACGCTGATAACTGCCGTAGACCTGCGCTGCGTGTTGCTGACGACAGTGTGACGCTGCCGCCCCGAGCGACTGTTCCCATCGAAGTCATTTGTGAAGACCTCCGGGACGGTGACGTGGTGGCTGAAAGCAACCTATCACTTCTGCTACTCCAAGGTGTATGTGCTGCCCGAAGTGTTGTGCGTGTCCGTAACGGACAGTCACAAATACTAGTTACGAACTTCAACTACGAGCACCGGCATCTTTTCCGCGGAACCACCGTAGCCTATGGAGACCCTGTTGTCGACGTCACGGAGTGCTTCGCGTCCGAGGAAACGCATGAAAATGAAGAATTCCTAGACCACATCGACATTAATTCGACGCTGTCAGACAAGAGAAAGGCTGCACTTCATGACCTTTTAAAGGAGTTTCGGTCTTGCTTCTTCGCCTCTTCTTCCAAAGTCCATCAAACACACCTCGCCAAGCATCGAATTATTACCGACGATGACGTCCGCCCCATCCGGCAGCAGCCTTATCGCGTTTCTTCCAAAGAACGTGCGGCTATTAGGACACAAGTGAAAGATATGCTCGATGACGGGATTACTCAACCATCCAGCAGCCCTTGGTCCTCGCCAGTCGTTCTAGTGAAGAAAAAAGACAGAACGCTGCGATTTTGTATTGACTACAAGAAGCTTAATAGCATCACGAAAAAAGACGTTTACCCGCTTCCACGGGTCGACGACTCTCTCGACAGATTACGACGCGCGAAGTATTTTTCGTCCATCGATCTAAAGAGTGGCTATTGGCAAATTGAAGTGGATGAACGAGACCGAGAAAAACTGCGTTTGTGACTCCAGACGGACTTTACGAATTCCGTGTTCTTCCCTTCGGCCTCTGTTCTGCCCCAGCTACTTTTCAGAGGATGATGGACACAGTTCTCGCTGGTTTGAAGTGGCAAAGCTGCCTTGTCTACCTCGATGATGTGGTCATCTTTTCCGAGAGCTTCGAAGAACATCTGAAGCGTCTGAGAAAGGTTCTGGACGCTGTTCGCACAGCTAAACTCACGCTGAAACCCCAAAAATGCCATTTCGGCTACGAAGAGCTGAAATTTCTGGGACATGTCATTAGTGCGGATGGAGTGCGACCTGATCCAGACAAAACTGCTGCTGTCGCCGCCTTCCCTGTTCCATCAGATAAAAGAGCAGTGCGCCGTTTCCTCGGCTTGTGCGCGTATTATCGCCGATTTATCGCCAACTTCTCTAAGATAGCTGAACCTCTTACGCGACTCACCCGAGATGACGTACCCTTTACTTGGGGCGCAGAACAAGATACAGCGTTCACAGAGCTACGGCGGAGAATGCAAACAGCCCCTGTTCTTGCCCGTTTTGATGAGGACGCTGCTACAGAAATTCATACAGATGCCAGCAACGTCGGACTTGGCGCTGTCCTTGTACAACGACACGGTGGCGTTGAACATGTAATAGCTTACGCCAGTCGTACTGTTTCTCGAGCCGAGACCAACTATTCTACATCGGAAAAAGAATGCCTCGCAGTCGTGTGGGCGACGACCAAGTTTCGGCCTTACCTCTACGGTCGTCCCTTCAAAGTGGTGACTGACCACCACTCGCTCTGCTGGCTGGCAAATCTCAGAGATCCATCCGGCCGTCTCGCTCGGTGGAGTTTGCGTTTGCAGGAGTTCGATATTACGATTGTGTACAGGTCAGGGCGCAAACATCAAGATGCCGACACGCTTTCTCGAGCGCCTGTGGGGCACGCTGTCAGGGGCTCCGAGGATGAAGATGCCTTTCTCGGAGCAGTCAGCGATTCCGAATTTATGTCAAAACAGCGGGCAGACGACGAATTACGCCCAGCTATTGATTCCCTGGAAGGCCGGAACTCTCAGGTCCCTCGACACATTGCTCGCGAACTGTCCTCTTTTTGTCTAAGAAGAGGCATTCTTTACAAGAAAAACGCCCGTGGTAGCGACAAAGCCTTCCTACTCGTTGCGCCCGTGGTAGCGACGAAGCCTTCCTAGTCGTTGTTCCTGCCGAAATGCGGGACGAGATCCTCCTTGCGTGCCACGACGAGCCCACGTCAGGACATTTGGGCTATTCGCGAACTCTAGCCAGAGTACGCCAACAGTATTACTGGCCGCGACTATCAACTAGTGTACATCGATACGTGAAAGGCTGCCGTGAGTGCCAGCGTCGCAAGACTCCGCCTGTGAGACCCGCAGGCCTGTTCCAGCCGATCGCACCACCAAAGACACCGTTTGATCTCGTGGGAATGGACCTTCTTGGACCCTTCTCTTTGTCGTCCTCTGGGAACAAATGAATTATAGTTGCGACAGATTATCTCACTCGGTATGCTGAAACAAAAGCGTTACCCCGTGACACATCCTCTGAAGTCGCGCAGTTCTTCGTGCACCAAATCGTCCTACGGCATGGTGCCCCGTAATGCGTGATTACGGACAGAGGGACGTCATTTACAGCACGAATAATGGAGGACATTTTTAAATTGAGCTGCACAACTCATCGAAAAACGACAGCTTATCACCCGCAATCGAATGGACTGGCAGAGAGGCTTAACAAGACCATAGCGGACATGCTGTCAATGTACGTTGACGTACAACACAAAACCTGGGACGAAATTTTTCCATACATCACGTTTGCATACAATACGGCAACGCAAGAAACAACGCGATTTCCGCCTTTCCGACTCGTTTACGGACGCAACGTGCGAACCATGCTCGATGCTATGCTTCCGTGTGACCAAAGCAATGAAATCGCTCCAGACGCTGAGGAATACACCTAATACGAAGAGGAAGCTCGTCAGCTAGCTCGCATAAACACCAGTCACCAACAAGATGAAGACGCACGACGTTACAACCTCCGCCATCGAAACGTCACCTACCACCCTGGGGACCGAGTGTGGGTGTGGACCCCTGTCCGGCGACCAGGCTTATCCGAAAAACTCCTAAGCTGTTATTTTGGACCGTACAAGGTTCTTAGACGTGTCACCGATCTTACCTACGAGGTATTTCCGGACGGCGCAGCGTCTTCCCGTCGACAGCTTCGGCCCGAAACCGTGCATGTCGTTAGGCTGAAGCCCTACTTCACACAGTAGCCCTTGTGGTTCACGTGTTGCGACATGCCGTGACATTGTGCTGCTGCTGCTGCTGCTGCTGCTGCTGCTGCTGCTGCTGCTATTCGTGTTCTCCTGTGTTTTTATGCCTTTTGTTTTTGCGCTTGGCGCAAGCATTGGCGAAATTTCCTCATTTGCGCTGCGAGTACTGGCACTCTCCCTCTTTATGTTCTCTGTATCTGCGTGTGTATGCCTTCATTTTTTTCGTTACGAGCATCGAGTCGATGCTTTCAAAGGGGGGACTAATGCCACCTGATATGCTTGGTTGAGATCCGGGAGTGGAAGAAGACAAAGACGATCTGTCTGAGCTGCTGCTTGGCTAGTCGACTCAACGAACCCAATAAACCAAGTTTGTCTTAAGAAACGTGACAATATAAATATATTCTTCAGATGTTCTGAGCGAAAGCGTCTCTGCGTGCCTTGAATCTACATAGAAGATGACACGGGGTCAAAGACCTCGAATAAAAATTCGGTGTTCAAGCTGATCGATTGACACGGCTGCAAATTTTGTTGCCTCATCGATTTACGCTTCTAAATTCTAAATTGCTCGACGAATAAGTTATACCAGGAGAATTTTTTTTTCATGTATTCTACCACTGAGGATTGTCGGCGCTTGGGGATTCGTTCGAAAATTTGCCTTATAGACAGGCTTGATGTTGGGAAAATAATCGCGTTAATATGCATGATAAAGCATTCTAGAACAGTAAACGAACAATCAGGCGTCACACACTGTGAATCGCGTAACGAGTGGGTCGTCCAATGCTCCAATATTACAAAAGCTTGTTTTTCGTGACGTATTAACTGTGGCACATACCCACTTCAGGCGTAATTCTTTATCGTCGTCAGCCACTGAATGCAAACAAAAATTTGTTACAAGTGTTTAGCGGATACCACATTTTTTCCCCCGAAGAATGACGAAGGAGCATAGTGAATACCGGCCGATTATGCAGAAATTCTGAATATTTATGACGGAGTGAGTACCCAGCAAGCACTTCTCCAAAAAGTGTTTAGAAAAGGCTATGAAAGGGCACTCTTCAAGCTTTCGCTGTGACTGTGCTGCATCTTTCGCACAGGCTTGGCGTTTGTTTCGCCCCTCTGTCAACAAATGTCAAAATTATCTACGTCTTCGTTGCATTTTTTCTCGTTTTTTTATCCTGTCAATTAAAAACATCTGTGGTATTGCTTACCGTAAACACGTCACGAATGATGTAAAAATGTTTTTTTCGAATAACTTTTCCTGTTCAAATAAGAAAGGTAGGTCAGCATTCGCGCATTTCTTATGACTATGCCAGTGAACAAGTACATGGGGTGAAGTAAAACAGCATAATTACCAAGAGTGTTGGTGAAAAAAACATCAAAGTGTTTGCTGAAATTCACCCCTACAGTTACTTCACAAAGATTTTATCATGGAAGCGAAACCCTGAATTCCAGCTCCGCTAGCATTATGCGCCGGAATAAAACGTCATGAACAATAATTTCTTCCAATACTGATGTTATTTCATCCATCCATATATGCATCCATAAACGTGTTAGACGACCAGCTTTATAAGCAAGTCCGTACAACACGGCTGACATACAGCGCGAGCAGAAAGTCATAATTTCTTCAGACGTTCGATACCCCTAATTGCATAAAAACATTAACCACGTGTCATCTCAAGTCCCTTGTTTTAATGCAACTAGTAACTTTCAACAACAGCAGTAACACACTATTCAGAATCCTGAATGTTATTACAAAATTAGGAACCTCTGTAAAACTTCTTGATCCTAGCTTACGAGATTTCACGTCTCTTCTTCATTTCTGACTACTTCGACGGCAGACATAAGTCTTCTCGCATTAAGTGGAACGCAAATCAAGAACGAATTCCTTAAGTCGTTGTCGCAAACTTACTAGCGTGGCACTTAGCGCAGCGCAGGTGGGGAGGGATTGTAGACCTAGTACTTACGAACACAGTCATTGTACGCAGATTCATTAACCGAGATTTATGACTGCACATTAAGAAAAGCCTTCCTCGGTTTTCAGTCTTCCAAAGGGAAGCTTGTATTTTATAATAAGCTGGCAGAAAATAGAAAGACATTAAGAACAATGTAGGCAAAATTCAGAACGAACTGCGTTATTTTTAGATAATTTAGATAAGATATCCATCCACCGGAAGAATAATTTTTCGATAGGAAGACATATACCGATAACGTTTCCGAAGAATGCTTCTTTTGGCTTCTATGGTGTCAATTGTTCGAGGATACCTTTAGTGACTACATTAATCGCATAAAATAAGCAAGAATGCAACCGTTTACTTTGCTGCAAAAGCACTTCAACATTACTGCAACAGTTGTGGTTCTCAGCTCAGGGATCGTAATCACTAGCTAAATGACAAGCCTTATTAACGCGGCACAAAAGATCGCACGTTTACAAGAGTATCACGCAAGTCAAACGTCTATTCTCTATCTGTCAAGGAAATCGCATATCTGAGCTGGACTGCAAATGAGCGCTTCCTGCTATTTATATGGAATCGCTATAATGCGCAATGCGGTTCTGTCATTACCTATACAAGGTAGCACCGTCCTGCTGATGAAAAAGAATTATTCGTTGCACTCCATGTGTGTCACTGTGCTCTCCTCTACGTCTTCGTGCTCAACAGTTTACTATTAACGCAACATTTATGTCAACTTGCCTTGCATCTCTGGCTCTCGCCTGGTAGCTTTGTTATAGGCCCTTTTTCCACCCATCTTGTCACCAAAATTAGGATGCAGCTGACAACGTTTTTGTGGCAACTGCACATGTCTTCACCTCCCGGCTTGTGTTGCATACATCATACAAGGTCCACTCAAAGTCATTGCAATGTCATCGGCGGAAAAATCGCTCAACTGCCTTGCTAAGAATTATGATCCTATTGATATCTTTATCAATGCTGGATGGATAGATTGAAACAAAACTTCCCGATATATGAATGCCCTATTTTCCCAATTTTTATGAACTAATAGGCCATGAAAACTTTGTATATGTGAAACTCGGAGATCCACCATCATTATTGAATACAATACGGACAGAAACATAAGCGGAAGCATGGGTTTGAGCTACTGATAACCATGTGCAAAAAAATCTGCCCAGCTACAAAGAGCAGCCTTGGTTTTGTACGTTATTTTCTGAAAGGTTCCTATGCTCAGCACTTTTCAATATGAAGCGCATTTTTGAAGAACGTGAGGACTGCATTTCCCTACATGAAAAAATGGTGCGTTCGGCCTGTCTCGAGAACATTTATCAGGAAACCTCTGCTAGTAAAAGGTTTTTAGCTACATCAAATTGCTCAAAAGCTCGGCATTTGGTTCATGCTTTAGAATCCTTCCCACCGTTTACCGAAAAATGATCATCATCAGGGTGAGCAGGCGGCACTTCTGTGTGTACTTCTCCGAAATTTCACGTCAGGCAGCACGAAAACGATAAACTCCAACAGTGGCACGCGTGAAGCAATCTTTGAAAACTCCTGTAGGGCAGCTATGTATGCACTGAGCAGCGTCGTCCCATGCTGCACTATGGCTGACGTCATGGCTGTCAAAGTTTTTCACTGCGCTCATTACAACAGCCAACGGGTTGCAACAGTTTAGATGTAATTTTCTCTTCCCACTGTCACTGCTGCTTCAAATACACAATGTGCCGAAAGATTAACGAAAGATTTCAAGGCACGATGGCCAACCGAGAAATGTCCCACTTCATTCACGGCAGCTGCAGCCTCGTGTTGGTGAATGTCTTCAAATTTCGTCGAGTTTTAGTGGAGGGCTAACATAAAATAACAATACATGAATATATAAAAAGAATGCTAAGACCACCTACATGGAACACGTAAAGAATAAAAGCTGAGATATTCCTCTTCTTTCTTTCTTTGTCTCGTTCTCTCTTTCTCTCTTTCTCTTTCTCTCTTTCTCTTTCGCTCTCTTTCTCTTTCGCTCTCTCTTTCTTTCTTTCTTTCTTTCTTTCTTTCTTTCTTTTCTTTTCGTTTTTGTTGCTTCTACACTTTTAGTATTTTAATGATGTATTTTAAAACTAGTATTTTAAAACTAACAAAGATATGGAGGGCGTATTTTGCAGCTGTACAGGTTAAATAAATCCTCGTTTCTTGCAGTCAACAATAGAATTGTATGATATATAAGGACCATATATGTAATACCGAACACAGCATCCAAGATTACGCTGCCACTTTAGCTTTGATTTTCCATAGATGTCTGCTGACCTGCATCAATTTGTAAATTATTTAAAAAACATACACTCGTCTTTTTACAAAATTTTGATTTTCCTGTTCTGTTTACCTCCACGTTCCTGTTCACGAAGAAGAGCGCTGCAGTCAGAGATCAACAATTGTGATATCGCTCATTATTTAAAGTCATTCATCGGCTTGCACCACTCGATCACCATGGTTGTTGAACATCGTGTTAGTGTTATGAACTGCCATAGGCCTTGTTGGTACGAAGCATGAATGCGCACAAACATGAAGTCTATTGAGCTTGGGAAGCGTCTAGGAACAGTAGAACATGAAAATATGTAGCGAAAGGCTTCGCCAGAGAATACTTAAGTAAGCTGTGAAGATTTCAGATAGTTGTAAAATTGTCGGAGTAGTTTCTTTTCTCCGAAGTTGCGCTTTTAATTGCTAAACGGTTCCCAATGATTTTCAGTTAAAAATTATTAGTTTCTTCGCCGACCTACTGGCTAGCTTCTATGTCACAAAACAAGTTGAGAGTACAGGGGAGGCACCTAAGCACAACGTTTCTTAGCGCGGCGTCGGTACATTGACGCGGAATAAGAAAAAGTAAAAAAAAAACAGATTAAAAAAAGGAGACTGTGAGGAGCCACGAGGTGACGCAATAGAACTGAGGATGCTTTTATGCAGACGGAAGGCTTTCGCAACAGCGTTACGGACACATTGTATAAACCAGCGTCAGCGTAAAACAAACGACCTCCGGGAACCATGCTTGTCGATCGCGACTTCAGCCACCCTTCCATGAAACCAAGTTTGGCGAAACGCTAACGCATCGCTCTTTTCAGGACGTGCAGTTGCCGGGGTCGGAGCTTCAGGTCTAAACATACATTGCTGCCGGGAGGATGCTCGAACAAAGGTGGGCATTGGCAGGCGCGCGGGTCGGGGGAAGAGCTCGCGTTTGGGCTGCCGCCAAACTAAACGGGCCAGCTATTGTTATGCAACTTATCTAGGAGCTACAGCGAAGCTTGGGAGGAGCGTCTCCTCACAAAATCAGCCATTCTATCGCAAAGAGAACAACTGCTCATTAAAACATGTTGCGAAATTAATGGTACGGTGAAGTCCTGGCCGAGCACGGCAACTGCTTTGAAAACTAGACAATGCTTTAAAACCATACAAAACGACTTCTGATCTCAAGGTCTTTTCAAGAGGATAAAATAACTATTCTTGAGAATTTTATTCACGCGTTATCTTTTCTGTGAAAGAATGATCTTTAAAGAGGTCAAATTGTTATCCGCGTGTGGTGCAACAAAAGAATGCGTTGTGGTTTCACATTTCTACGTATTGCGTGTGGGTCGCACTATAGCTGCACAAGAGTATCGGCTGAAGCTATTTGCCTGTCATACGTGTCTCCGAGGGGCGTGCGTGCGGAAAGTTCTACCTGTATGATGGGAAATCGCACCTCGTTGGTGCTCTATGCATGCGGCAATTTAAGAAGCTTATTTTGTCTACACGCTGCGCTTCAAGGACACAACAACAACATCCGTTAAAAGGCCACAATAGTGTGAACTGAAATCTTGGAGGCAACAATTGTTACGTTCCTTTACGGCATCAAACTATAACGCAATATAAAGCCACTGCTAAAAGGATAAACTTATATAAATTCTGCACTGTGAGATCAAACATCCCTGGCGGGTATTTCTCAAATGAAAGATGTCGTTGATTATCATGCGCCATATTCCATTAAGAGGTCCAAAGGACAGAAATATATGAAATATTTCACTAAATAGGAGCTGACTTTAACATGTGACCAGTTAAGTAGTTATACATATGGAAGATTGTGTATAGTGTTGCTGCGTTGTCGGTCGAAATTCGAAGATGATACCCAACCTCATGTATGAAAAAACTCCACGATTTATTCGAATATAGGTTAGAGATATATAACTACTAAAAATGAAAAGAAAAGAACATGCTAATCACTAATTTGTTTACATATTTCTGCAGGTGATAGATCTGGTTTTTTGAAGAAATATTGAAAGAAAGTGCACATATTCGTGACTACATTACCTGCTTTGTCCTTCACTTTTTTAAATATATATGTCAGAATTTCTTTGCCTGCCATTATTTATCTGGGGGCGTTAGACTGGAAGCATATAAAATGACATGCTCCACATGTCGATACCAACTAGTAGAAGCAGATAAAGGAAAATTGTGGATTCCTCCTAGAAAGCCATAATTAACGCACCCTGTATTACTTTTTGTGCGTTATAATTTTTATTTCTCGGGGTATTTTTGAAGTAATGGAAGACCTAATGTACGAGGCAGCTGCTCTATACTTGCGACACTGTTTCCTTTTCCATGCATAGGGCTCTCCTGCAAGAACAATCAGGTTCAGGAACTTTCTGAAGTATGACGTGCCTCTAAATCCCCCTCTTTTTCGTGAGTCGATCTTTTCTTTTTACTTCGCTCTTTTTGTCTTGTTGGTCTTTTGAGAGGTTCTACTTTTGCTGATGAATTTGGTCATGCAACTATCGCAAGACAGCGCAAACCTTTTTTTTAAGAAAAAAAAAACCAAGAACATGGGATAGCAGTTGACATGGGTTTTCTTTTATGTCTTTCACTTCAGTGAGCCACGTTAAATTAAGGTAAATGGCCTCCTCATTTATCGAACAATAATTAATACGCACGTCAGGGACCCTATATAACGCTTCTCACGAAGGATATCTGAATTTCGGAACATTACGACAGAGCTCCGCCGTACAACTTTGTTAGCGTTACATATAAACTGTTGAATGGTAATTCAATACCTAGCAATCGAAAATGCAATTTAATGGAAATTTTTTTTCAGTTAACGCATATATCATACCGTAGAGTCGTTTGTTTTACAATAAATATATTTGCCCTGCACCACACAAAGCATTGCACTGTCAATGAAAAATGCGGAAACAAATCTTAGCTAAATAGTTACCTATACCTACTGCATTAAAGCAACGCAATATTTCCAAGGAATCGTAATTGCGCTCACAAACAAACACACACACCCACGGAGGGAGAGAGAGACTCGGACTTTTTATTTGAACTGTCATGTAAGAAGCTAGCATATAGAAGCTATAAAAGAATGAGTTGTGGAGAGAGACACGACATTTGGAAGACTTAACGTTTTTCCATCTCTCAATCTCGTTTGTGCCACGGCTCAGTAGTCCCTGGTCAGACGTGATGGATACAACAAGAACTTCGGAACGTTTTCCTCATTTTGCTTGATGCATCCATGCCGTTCTGTGTACACTTGGTGGTCCATTGGTGGAGGTGCAGAACACCAGTTGAATACAAGCTAAAAATACTGGTCATCAATGAGCCTGGTCAGCAGATACTCTCTGAGCAAAACAAACAGCATTAGAGACCCTTCAATAACTGTTAGGGTACCAGCAGGAATCGACCCCAAGCATTCTGCGTGGCAATAAAGCATTCTGCCAGAGAGCCACGCCAGGTCTTCGAACTACTCTTCAAATAGATCCTAATGATCTTGAAATGTCCAATGTGGTTGCAGTGCTGGCTATCCAATTTAAGGACATTGCATATGTACTACTGTGATACAGCCGTCACGCGGGGTTCACGTCAATGGTAGTTAGGTGTCATGCGCTGAAGTTGGTTTTTGTAGCAGTGTCTAGGACTACCATGCTCGCTAGCACCAGTGCATCATATTAGCTTATCGCTTCTGGTGTTGCTAATACTAAAGTTATTGTTGGCATCGTTGAAGTGCAAAAGACTGGTTATATAAACATCTGCAACCTTCAACATGTCTGTGCGTGCAACATTTATGCATACATTTAGTGTCATTTACTAATGTGTCACGTGAAAAATTTAGAATTAAGTCAATTTTATTCCGCATGCCACGCATAACGCCAATTTCTAAGGCACGTGGGATCTGCCTAATTTTTTTATACACTAGGGACGCGTGATGAGCATAAATTATATCCTTTGAATAGAGATATACCATTGGCGTCATAGGTATGGTTGGACTGTATTGTGTCAAACTGCACAGTAGTGTGTTTTACAACAGAGCGGAAACGATAATTGAAGGCTTCCTGCTGAAGCAAATTGAAGGTTGTTTTTTTCGGGGGGAGGGGAGGTTGCTATTCCATCTTTTTTTTTTCATCTCATCTAAGGCAGGATAATGAAAAATGTTGGGTTCCTTTACAGGCAGCTCTTGCTACTTTCGTGTATACGCTCTAGGCCTATTATACTTTGCGTTGTTCTTTTTTTTTTACCTGCGTGACGCTTGACCTGCGATATACACGTCAGTTCAGGGTAAAATATTAAATGCTCTACGGAACCCTCAGCACTGGAACACACTTGTAGCTCATTTGCACAAAGTAACAAAAATATAGTAAAGTAAGATAGTGTTATAGAAAACTACCGACGTAGATGGGTACAAAGGCTAAATTTCAGTTGCGCGATTTTTTTTGGGGGGGGGGGGCGCATTTGAGTCGTGCAAATTTTGCTGTTCTCCTTTAGTCATCAATGAAAAATGGCGCGAAAATTCCGAAATTACCGAGAACATGCAGAACTTCTTGTTGAAGCTTATAAGCTACGGTAAATATCCCACAGGTGAATTCAATACACATCTGCCCTTTTAATGAACACAAGTCCGCAACTTTTAATGAACACAAATCTAATACACTGTCTTTATTTCATATCATACTTTGCCGCTATCTGTACTGACTCTATCCGCAGTGGGATCCAGATATATTAACTGGACTATGACCATACATACTCTACTTATTCATGCATTATATCCCCTATAATGTATATAGTAATGTACATATTACATTTGATTAGTTTTTGTCCCTATATTATTCTCAATTTTGATTTTCTGTGTGTTTCTATTGTAAATTACTATTATGATGTTGGGATAGCCGGCTCTAATGTAGCCTCCCTCTAATGTCCCACCAAATATAAATAAAAAAAGACTGTATTCAAGCACAAACAGTAAGCATTTACACTTATTTTATTGTTTACCTAATTATCCTTCCTGAGTTCATAATCTGTCTCACTTCTTTGGTATCACCACCTCCTGTATTTATGCGCTCTTTCCGAAAGAGTATACGCCGACATTGAGCCTCTCTCAGTGGCCGCTGTGAGCCTGCTACACCCCATTACTCTTGTACTCTTTGATAGTTGCGCATGATTACAACAACAACAACAACAACAACGACAACAACGACGACGACGACAACAACAACGACGACGACGACGACGACAACAACAACAAGAATTCCAGTTTGAAGACATGCGTCCGCAAAACAAAAAATCTGTCTCGTTATAACGAGTTTTGTTCAATTTTCCCGTTCGTGAGAAGCCTCTGCAAACATCCCCTAAATGCCACGCGGAACCTTGTAGTTCGCTCTGAGGCACGGTTGTTGTAACGTGGGTAGTAGAGCGGCGTGTACATACTTCCGTTACATCAGTTTGCGCACCGTTGTATTTAACTTTCGTACGCTGCGGTACTAAACATTTACTACCTCTTTACGCTCACCGAGCAATTGCGAACACACAGCGGGGAATTGCGTCAGTACTCGGTAGCGAAGGGAAGAAAAGAGATTTGTTTTAAAATGCGCATTCTGAAGAGGCTGAGCAAGCGAAATGTGTTGCGAAACACCGTCTAGACCAGTGTCGAAATGCTCGTAGAAACTTTTGCGACAACAGGTCTTTTGTGGCTTGTCGAGTCTCGCACGATTGTTTCTGCTAAATGTATGTCACATATTTACAAAAAAGTGAGAGAGCTGCCAAGCGTGGCATGCGCGTGCTGAAAAGTGAAAAATAATGTTGTGCTGTCATTAGCTCGGAAAATTTTTTTTACAGAATAAATGATACAGTGTCCGTACATTTTAGCCATTATATGCTGAATGAAATGAAAGATCTCGCCATGCGACTGGATTTATGCGTCGTACAGGACACACTTAAAACATGGCGCAGATTTGCGGCCTGTTCAACTTTATTTTAATTGCGACGAGAATTGCTCGGAGTAGTCGTGTAAACTGTTTACCTGCGCGCGACGATGTGAAACTGTATATATAATTTAGTTGGCAAGCAGATGTTTTGACGCACTACACAGGGCCGATAAAAGTACGAACTCTTTTGCAGGCATTAAATACACTGCTATCACTATCAGTCCTTTGCCATTTGAATGGAACTTGCGCGTGTACGCAATTTTTTTTCGGTGTTTCCGATAAAGTGATGGTATACAATGGGCACGCGCCGATTTTCTTTCACTGTACCGAAATTTCTCGCGAAAAAAAGCTTGAGTACGTTGACATTCCATTTTAGCCGGTTAGGTGTAGCTCAAGAACCAACACAAGTAACATCGTCTTATCGTATCACATTGCCCTGTGCTCTTTTCTGCAAACCAAATTTTCTTAAATAACTTTGTATGCTTTAAAGCGTGATCTCGAGCTAAAGGTAACAATATTCTTCCGGCCAACATGAAACAACTACTGCACGCACTACAGATTAACAATAGTGCTTGCAATTAACGAAATATGTCAGGAGATAAAAAGCAGTGTCCACTACAGCACAGGGTATTGCAAGAACTGGACTGGAGTGTCGAGATTCGTCCGCAGAAATGAGAGTCACAAAAGCGTCACGAAAAGTGTTGCATTTTTAATAAGACACGCTCATGGTAGAAATATCTTGTGCTCACAAGGTGAGAGAGACGTGTTTTTAAAGCAAAACATATTTACCTTAGTAGAGCATACGCTACGCTGAACTTACAAATATAGCTAGGAACGTGCCAAGTTTGCTGTTAGAATGCGTTTTGGTATAGTAAGAAGCTGTCAAAAATTGAGACAGATAAAACTGGAAGAGGCATTTAACGGCTCAATCATGGAATGTTAGCAAACTAATTCTATTTTCTGGCATGTGCAAAGAGCGACGTTCAAGTATATGCTCTTACATACTGAAAGACTCCCATTCCTCACCATTACCGAGGTGCTCGCTATTTGCCTATAATCACCACGGTAACGTGCTGTCGACTACAAACGGCGTAAACATATTGTTGCGTTGGACTTCTCCGATACAAACTCAGCGACGCAAGCACCATAAACCAGGCAACGCGGCCTGGCTTTGAGCGGCATCGTGTTTCACCCGAATCTCTTCATGCCAGCGTTAGAGTACTAAAAGCCTTGTTTTATTTTGTTTTATTTTCCTTTTTACATGCAGCTTTTCAGATGTCAAAAATAAAATGGTATTTTCACCTCTTTCGTCAAAAAAAAAAGAAAAAGGCGAGGAGCGTGAAGAGAAAGAACGTTACAAGAACAATCTTTTCGAGAAGTGTGGTTCACCTCTTATCGCAACACGCGGGATATCGTAGAAAGTTGACACAAAGGCGGATGCACAAAACGAATAAAATGACAAAAATGTATGTGACAATATAAAAGACTGACCTACTTTTCCCATTATATTTTTGGCATCTTGGGTATTGCGTTAAAAAAAGTATGCTTGTGTAAGGTTTACTATTTATAATTGTCTTTTTACAAAAATGAAATGCTGTTAAAAATATCCACAAGAGATGTCCACTCTGAGACAAAAGTCAGTTTCTTTTATGTGGAAAGCAATGTGTATAAACCTCTGCGCTAAGTTTAGCGAGGTCTCGCATGACTTGAGTTTAGAGCAAATGACGTATAGCACCACATTAACAGCTAAAAAAACTACTAGTTTGGATGTATGGGTAACTTAGCTGTTAGGCGATCTCTTTGCACAATAAAGACATAATTATTAGAATAATGTGTGGGTCTTGCGTGACAAGTATTTTCATAACTTGGAAATATTAGTGCCAAAAAACGGAACAAAAGGAAGAGACGTAGACAACATGAGCGCTACTGTTGTTGTGAGTAGCGCTCATGTTGTCAGCGTCTCTCTCTTTTGTCTCGGTTTTTTGGCGCTGAGATTTCGAGGTTATGCATCTTTACCAATCCACCCAACTCGCCGCACACATAAGTATCTTCAGACTGTTAAATAATTAAAAAAAAAGAAAACGCAATCGAAAAACAACAAGAGTATCTAAAGTAGGGCCAATTTTTATTTGACGTGTCATTGTTGAGAAGCGGGGAGATAGTGCAGAGAGAATCGTTCAACAAGCAATGCTTGACGCATCACATACAATGGAAAATATTTGGCCCAAGTATTAAACAGACGGCAGTGTGCAAGCAAAAGAATGTTTGCACTGAAATTGCTGCCGATACCTTTTATTTTGTTTAATTTTATTACGTTAGCACCCACGTGATTTGATGCAGCAGTAAAAACAGGCCTTAGTTGTGCTGCTCGAAACCATGATTCTGGCTTTTACTGAGATTATTTACAGTTCTAAAAATACTTAAGATTTTTACACGCCAAAACCACGATAACATTGTTAGGCACGCCGTAGATGACCACTCCTGAAATTTCGACGATTTCGTGCTCTTAGACTCGCACTGACATAGCATATTGTACATGAGTGACCGGCATTTCACATCCTTTGAAATGAGAACACTGCGAGCGGGATAGAATTCACGACCACGACGAGCAGCTGAGCACTACAACCACTAGACTGTTGTTGCGGACGTTTCCAGTCTTAAAAAGAAACGCAGTACACATTCTCGTTGCTTGAACGAACCTTTTGTGGAGTCAGTCTACTCACGTCCATCTCAGACTTTCCTTTGATCTCATTACTTCACGCAACCAGGAAGGTCTCCCACTGATATAAACTCCCACTTGATAGCCTTCCTATGCACAAAGGGACAAAATCTACTCAAGTTTTCTAAGAACCCTTTTCACAGACATAGTTGTTCAGGCACATATTGTGTCGCATAGATCTGCAAGAGGCCGCTTGTCAAAAGAGCCAACAAACGTCCATCAGTTGTAATTGTGTCATACAGCCAAGTACTCAGTTTTCTGACCCATCAGCGCAAAACCACCAGTCATCGCTTTCAGTGATCAAAGTGACGTCTAAGTTTTTTGGTTCTTCGTATTGGCATTGGAACCCCCATCAGGCATTTAGGTCAGAACCACTGCGCTAAAAAAGTATAGTTTTGAAAGTATAGTCGTGTACAAGTTTACCTTACGGGCTGTGGAATTGCAAACCGCCGGCAACTTCCCACAAGTTCATTGATTGATATGTGGGGTTTAACGTCTCAAAAGCCACCATATGATTATTAGAGACGCCGTAGTGGAGGGCTCCGGAAATCTTGACTACCGGGGGTTATTTAACGTGTATCACAAATCTGAGCACACGAGCCTGAAGAATTTCCGCCTCCATTGGAAATGCAGCTGTTACAGCCGGGATTCCATCCTGCGACCTGCGGGTTTCCCTCAGGGCCATCGACAGGTGGTGCGGATATCGCTTTCCAGACCTCTTTGTTCACCGACTGTATAGTTTGTTTAGGGGACACTAAGAAAACGCTTCGGAGCTAGGCACTTGAAAAGAAACATTGCTACTCTAACTAGGTCCGATCACATTTATAGTATACAATAGTGAAGGCGTCATATAGCTGTCCTTCTTAGAGAAAAATGGGGGCAAGTCATACTAGATATCTGGTTTCAGCATATAAAGGTCGGACACAATACAGCGAGTTCTGTGGGTTGGAAATTGAAGTTCATGGTGTGGAGTTACCACGTCGATGCCAGAAAGAAAGCGATAAACGAACGAGGAAGTGAAGGCACCCTCAGCCAAATGCAAAGGTTTCCTGAATGCAAAAGTTCTCGTTCAGTTTAGTTGAACTGGCCAGCAGTCGCAACCACAATCCGGGCAGCTTTGTGGGCATGTTAAATTTCAAAGCGAGAGAGATGGAGAAAGGTAATGATAAAGATCAGAAAGTCAACAAGGTGAATCCTCAATTTGCTATTCTGTATGAAGGAACGCGAATGGTGTGCGAAAGAATGGAAGAAGATGAGAGAATCTGTAACGACACTAAATAATAATGCTATAGCAGTGTCTATACACATTACAACATCATAGTCGCTGAACTCTCGCCGTGTATCGTTTAGGCTTTCAGGCGAATCAGATTGCAGCACAGCAGCACTGGTGCTCGTTCCTTCTTTGTACGTTGTCTGAATCAGATGGGCTTTTTTGTTCATTTGTATGCAAACCTCCACCAATATGCAAGCTACTACGCCAAATGCTAACCGTTGACTGTAGGCTTTTTTTTCGCCCCTCTCTGCTCTTTCTGCATGGCTGAGTTGTTCTCTTCATGCATGCTACATAATCTATTATTTGTATAGTTTTTTACAGGGTTCTTTCCAGTATATTTCTTGCTACCTGAAAACGTAGCGGTCAGATAATTACTCGATAAGTGCTTCCGTTTACTGAGCTCCTTATCTCCCCAATCCGCTAACACAAATCATGATGACTGGATTTCATGCCAGCCACCTTCCAATCACGCCGTGGTCCTCTTCAGCCACCTGGTCTTGTGCCCTCTATTGTGCCATCGTTCTTCACACCTTACATTTACTTCGCCTATAATCCAATGATAACCCCCAAGGTATCAACATGGATCGACCTAATCAATGATTGCGATTGAGCCTTTATGTACGCAGAGTAACAAGATCTTGTACATCATCCTCTTCTTTTTGGCTTTAGGTCATTGCTGGTGGAGCACGCTTCAATAGTTTCTCCTGTCGCTTTTCGTTTCAGGAACTTTAGAATGGCAATTATTCGGGGGCTCGAAAACCATTACCATTCTTTTTATTACGTAGCTTCAACACGAAGTAACACGTGAGCTTTATTTTCTCTCAGTCCATCATGGTGATACCTTGATTATGATGCTCCATCATTGACATGATTCAATGGTCATGGGTTCATTTCACTACCGGCCATGACAGTTTCTTTTAAAGGGAGGCGAACCGCTAAAATGATTGCCGCTTTCAATACCGAATTATTCTCATAATGTGAAGCAGCGACTTTTTATTTTGCTTGCTTGGACATTTCTTTAAGTATTAGTGTGATAAATAGAAAGAAAACCTATGGAGCAGCATGGTCAATATTATGAAATCTTTAGACTTTCTACTCCACCCTTGGAAAAGGCAAATGACAGATAAATTTAATGATAGAGTAGAATCCATGTCATACTAGCGTCATGCAAAAATATTTGGTGCCTAAATTTCTGAAGAAAATTTATTGAAAGATGGGTAAAAATAGACTTTCTCACCGTTCATGTTGCGATTTCTGTTGCTATATAAATTTGTTTTGGTTGTCTTATCTATTTCGTGCTTATGCTGGCTCTTCTATTTTTGTCACGCCCTCGTGTGGCACTTCGTATGCGTACCGACCATAGGCATAAGTACTTAAAGCAGTGACAACATCAATGCTTGAGGACTGGTATAACGCTGAGAACAAAAACCATCAGCGAAGCTGAACTACGAATAAAATATATATTGAACGAATCGCGGAGTGCCACGGTGGCACTGAGGAAAGCTACAGCTTCTCCGTAGAAGTGCCCCGAGTCTCGAGGGATGGACGATTCCTTTATTTCGCAAGTCAGTAGAGAACGGGGAACGTCAAACAGGCGGGTTGATGAAAATAGAAGTGAAGGCTGCTTCTTTTTCTTCAATGCAGTCCCGTGCAATCCATCGTGTCTCCGAACTGGATTCTACTACAGTAAAGTGGAAGCACAAAGAGGCCTGGCAAGTGCGCTCTGTCGTTTACAGGATTCCTTTTAGGGGCGAAGCTCCTTAGGGCGTGGGCTGTGCATCCCCTGTAGCCTGTATGTAGCCACCTCTAGTTTAGTTCTTGCAGTGTTCACTAGATGGCGGTACCGTCCCCTGTATCTAGCCACCTCTAGTTTAGTTCTTGCAGTGTTCACTAGATGTCGGTACCGTCTCCTGTATGTAGCCACCTCTCGTTTAGTTCTTGTAGTGTTTACTAGATGGTGGTACTTGTAGCTGATGATGAAAAGATGCAAGATGTTATAAACTAGAAAGCGGTACTTGTAGTTGATGAAAAACGGGAGATCTTATAAAATAGGAATGATGTCACATATGGCGCGTGTCATTGGTTGAAGGCAATCGTTCGATTTAGTGCGGCGACGTACGCTAGGGGGAGCGATGTAATAAAATCGAGTGGGCAAAATGTACAGAGGATTCATGGTTTACCAGGTTTACCTCCGGAGCTTCGCCCACTCATCATCATTCACTTCGTGGATATGGCGGAATTTTTTTCTTATAGATGACAGTGAGAATGCCGGAAAGGTGGACAAGAAATAAATAATTATAGAGACAGATACCATCTACATCTTGCCAGCTTTAGCAAGCTCACAGGCCTGGCATACTACTGCGGGTCAGATAGGTGAGAGACGAGTGAAATTCATTGAGATAAACACAAGTACTAGTAAGAAACACAGGTGTACTAAAGTTTTTTATTAAGTTTTGTACACTAGCTCGAACGCTCATCCTTTCTTTTAGTCTATTACAGTTCTGGTTAACATCCCGGCCATTCCTTTCCTTCCTGTTCTTTCCTTATTCCCCTGCTATCACACACTCTTCTTTTTAGCGATTCATTATGTCTTACACCAGCAAAGTCAACTGTGTCCATAAAAATAATCGCACACGCCCTATAAAACGTATACGTAACATGTTGAAATAACATGCCTTGCTTCAGCGAACCCTGAATGCTTATATAATAGATCCCAATACGGACTGCAGCACCCAAAAAATCGTTCAACAGGTGCTGGCATTGATATTAATGGCATCTAAGGAAGCGGGAAACCTGCTGAAAAAAGAACGAGCGGCACCATGTGAATTAAATATGCTGCACGCAACTAGAACTTTATCAGAGTGAAAGCAGTAGGCATAAACTGCATTATCTCTTTCCAGTTGAAACGTGCACTCTGGCTAGGAAACAGTGTTACTGATTACTTCTGCGATGAGAATTATTAATGATTAGCGATGGAAGCTTCCACGGCATTTACGGCCAACGGGAAATAAATATGTGCTAAAGGCAAGGGCCCTTGTAAGGAAAAAAAATTCATCAGCACCAAACTTGATTTACAGTTCGGGCCGTTCACCGCTAAAATCACCGTGGTCTGGACAGACCTAAAGTTGTTTTTAATGATCCTGTATTTTATTTTTATTGCTTCATGTGTTTTTGAATCGCAGGAAAGCCCCTGTTGCTTCTTTAGTTGAGTCACGTGTGCATCGAGGCGCAGCCTAAAATTAAAATACCAGTCATCACCGTTAATCGCTTCTGCTCGAGGCAATGAATGCTTTGAAAGAAATATAGAGTACGTGTTTCAAAGTAAGGTGCTGCGTTTTTACTGTGTCTCCACTGTCGCCTGTCTAACTTACGCTGCTTTACAATTTACGTCATGGTTTCGCGAGGTCGATAGTTGGTATCGTACGAGTTCTGCTTGCAATAAAGCTTGTCAGGTATGTTTCAAGAGGCCACTCTTGCTCACTTAATTATTTTGGTCTCATTGCAATTATTATTACTGAAATTAGTCGCCATCAGACTCGTTGCTTCGGTTTTGTTAGCTGTTTCATCTGTGAGCTGTTTCATCTGTTACAGATATATTCAAATTTTGAACTAATCAACATTTGCCTGAACGCAGAAGACACCAATCACGCAGAAGTGCTGTGAATTTTTTCATTTATAATATTACATTACTATGCAAGAAACCGATTTTTCCGCAAAGAGAGGAAGATGTTTGCAAAGGGACAAACAAGAAGCGTACACTTTATTGCTGCATTGTATCGGGAACCATATTGATTTTCTTGTTCCTGTGGGTGGCTAGACTCTACTCACAAATCCTGCGCGAGTTGGATGCATCCTATTTCCCAGGAATCCATTGCATCTCGAAAAAACTACAGAATAGAACAAAATAATGAAATGAAAGACAATAATATCAGCAAGAGAGAGAGTTGCAAAGAAAGGCGGGGAGGTTAACCAGTCGCACGTCTGGTTTGCAACCTTGCAGCGGGAGAGAGGTATGAAAGGGCTGAACAGAGAGACAGGAGATGAGATAGGGATAGACAGAAACACAAGCACACTTGGGGGAGCATATTTACTCTACAGGCGGTCACCGAGATCTGTTTAGTTCCCATAATTCAGTAGCACTTTAGTTGCTTTCTGCGCTATCGAAGCACACATTCAAGTTCCTATAGAGTCTCATTACAGAAAATGGTATAGAGTCTAGTTTGTTCAAAACCATTCCGAGTGGGAGTTGCTAAGCGTCATAGCGAGCACATCTGCACAGGACCTGTTCGATGTTCTCTTCAGTTCTGCTGGAGTTGTGTGCACAGGTGCCTGCCATACCAATACAAAACGAGTAAGCCTTTGTAAATGCAACACCCAACCAAAGGCGCCATAACTG
Source organism: Rhipicephalus microplus (assembly GCF_043290135.1). Taxonomy (NCBI): domain Eukaryota; kingdom Metazoa; phylum Arthropoda; class Arachnida; order Ixodida; family Ixodidae; genus Rhipicephalus; species Rhipicephalus microplus. The sequence goes on along the minus strand of NC_134704.1, from coordinate 18,019,660 downwards.
CAGTGTCGCATGGGAGTGGGAAAGTTGCGATTGCGGCTGTTGCTTGTGCGAAAAATGAAGTTTATATAAGTGACACGTTTGAAAGCTGGTAGACAGACCAAAACGTGCGTGTTAGATTCGGAACCAGCAAATAAATTTGTCTTGCCGCGCCAGTTTTTGATAGAGAAATTGGAACCACACTGGTTCCTTCATTGGCTAAGTGGGCTGCATCGCCGGCTGATTGGTTCCCACTAACACCGACATTTCCGGGTAGCCCCTGATATATAACATTATGCCCTCTTGCGCGAGCTTGACGGTGACAATGTCATACCTAATACTGCAAACTGTAACTACGCAGTACTGCCTCCGAATCAAAGAATATGACACACGGGCATAGACGCTCTTGAATGATACTATGGTGTCACAAATGGCCACAAAGTTTGGATGTTTTCGATAATGAGCAGATAAATAAGATAAAACAGTCTCAGAAAGCCTGCAAGGTGCTTTAGTATAAACCTATTTAGTTTCTGTGAGATCAGGAAGAGTGATATGGCTTTCATCTCTCTTATCTCGCGTTTTCTTGTAGTTCACAGAAGTAAATAAATTAAGAAAAGACCCTGAATACTAAGGAAATATTTTTAGGATGTTTTTGTTAAGCAAAATGAGAATGAAAACAAAACTTTAGATATATTGCGCCTTGAACTAAAACAAAAGCAGAACAAGCATAAACAAAAATTGTGAAACAAGAAAATTAAGGATTAATGCCTTTTAATATTTTCGTTTGCGTATGCGATTGCTCATTATATTCTTAACTCTATTGATTTAGTAAAATTGTCCCTGCCTCTCCAACCCCCCGATTCCCCGCCGTTGGGGACTAGTGGCTAAGGTACTCGGCTGCTGACCTGCAAGCCGCGGGGTTGAATGCCAGCTGCTGCGGATGCATTTTCGATGAAGGTGAAAATGCTGTATGCCCGTATGCTCAGATTTGGGTGCACGTTAAAGAGCCCCAGGTGGTCCAAATTTCTGGAGCCCTCCAATACGGCATCTTTCATAATCATACGGTGGTTTTAGGACATTAAACCCGACATATCTATCTATCCCCTCATTTGTCGCTTCTCTACACTTTCAGGATCACTTCAATTTTTTTTCTGGCGTTTATAATCTTTTCATGGGCATTTAAACTTTATTAGGGAGATTTTTTCTCTCTTTTTTTGGCAACTTGGGCTGTGAAATAATTTGTACGTTGCGCATATGTCACCCTAATAAACTATTTTATTTAGGTACTAACGTGCAAAATATTTTAATGTTTTTGTCGTTAGGCTTCATGAAAACACCAAAATACAAGTCCTGCGATGGCCCAGTTCATCCCACCAGAAAAGCAATTGCCATCAGACCCACGCAAACTTTATTTTAGATGCGGAGCATCTAATACTCGAGGCTTGTAGTGCGGCGCCGTCCGCAAGCTTCCTCCTCCTTCTTCCACAATCTGTGCATCCTTTCCTCCTCTACACACCGCGCGCGCTTCACTCCTCCACCATCTGTGCAGCCTTCCTCCTCTACACACCGCGTGCGCTTCTCCTCTTCACGAACATTTGCTAGCTGTATAATGTAGCGCGCATGCACCGTCACGCTTCGAGAACATCGGCAGCTGACGCGCGCGCATGCGCCGTTGCGCTTTTCCCCCTTCTCGAACATTCGACAGCTGACAGTGCATGCGCCGTCGCGCTGTATATATACTCAAGGTCAGCGCTCGCTCACTCAGTTGCCGCTCGTCGGTTGGTTTGTACGGCGCGTCGACGTCCAAGGTCGCGGTGAAATGAATTCCAACGAATCCACAAACACAATGATCGACGTCCCTTCGACCAGCGCCGCCCTTTCGCATACGTGTGTACGTGTTCACTCATTTAACACCCCCTCCTACAACCACGTTAACCAATTTAGCCATCGACCCAAGTAAGTCGCAATTTAACACCCCATTTCACAACCACGTTAACCAATTTAGCCATCGACCCAAGTAAGTCGCACTTTAACACCCCGTTAACCAATTATATGCTCCGCATCCTCCTCAGTGTTCCCCCGAGGGAAGCTGCGGGCAATTTTTATGATGACTGCCACTGGCAGGGTTCATCTGGGCGGTCATTTGCGCTCTCACTAATGATCTAAAGTTGGGCTGGAGCGAATAAAATGTTCTTTTGTCATTTGCTGCCGATTCCACACTCTTACCAAAACTATTTTTTACTTTGTTTCATGTTACCCAACGCACACAAAAAAGTACCCTGCACGCAACACACATTAACAAAGGCAATTAAGGTGGTCGTCAGTTAACAAGTTGAATGACTACCTTCACGGTCCGCGTCAATTTCTTAATTAAATGAAGGAAATTTACGTGACAATTAGGAAGACGTATGTGATACGCCGGAGGTATTCTATCGCTTCCAGCGGTAAACAACGTCGTTAAAATATATGAACCATTCGTAGGGGTCAAAAAACGACGCCCCTAGCTGTCCGTACCAATAATCACTATGATCCGATACTGCTCTAGCGAGCACGTAATAAAGTTCGAAGAGAAGAGCAGCTTTACACAAAAAAGTTGCAACACGTGCGTTCATTGAACATTCACCTTTCAGTAAACGGCTTCAGGACAATTACATTAAACGTATTACTATACGATTCAGAAAACTCATTACAGCGAAGGCCATAGACATCTCGCAAAGCCTGAACTCCCCCTTAGTGGCGGCCTGGGAACACTACATTGAATATTTCGAATATATAGTGCTCCCCACATGAGAGAAAGAACACGAAAAATAATCTAAAATACACAAAGTGTTCTTTTCAACGTTTTTCATGTTATACGAAAGTTTGTATGATCTGACTTAAAGCGTATGAGTTAAAATAGTTTTTTCGTTTGGTGATTGAAAGCTTCACCGAGTTACGAGGCTATATTTTACCTTGTACAGATTTTTCAAGCAAACCAACACAACATAATCAAGAAAAGAAATTAAGACTCTATTTATCCTTACATAATTTACAAATACTATTTACGTCAGCACAAAAAAGTTTAGATATGAAAAGGCAACACCGAAAACGGCACCAAAACATGTTCTACACTATGGAAATAAGTGGAATCATGTCTGATAGGTTTAATATGGACAAATAGTTTTTTTTTCGGGGGGGGGGGGGTTGATGGGCCTCTGTAATATAAAGGGCATTTATCTGGATGGAAACTTTCTTGCCTTGATAGCACTTTTTCTACGTTGTCCACTTCGTCAGTTGCCCCGCCGCGGTGGTCTAGTGGCTAAGGTACTCGGCTGCTGACCCGCAGGTCGCGGGTTCGAATCCGGGCTGCGGCGGCTGCATTTCCGATGGAGGCGGAAATATTGTAGGCCCGTGTGCTCAGATTTGGGTGCACGTTAAAGAACCCCAGGTGGTCGAAATTTCCGGAGCCCTCCACTACGGCGTCTGTCATAATCAAATGGTGCTTTTGGGACGTAAAACTCCACATATCAATCAATCAATCAATCAATCAATCAATCAATCAATCAATAATTTCATCAGTTGAGGGCACATAATTTCAAGGTGCTAGTTTTGGGGCGTGGCGTCGTGGAAGCTCAATGGTACTTAAGGAAATGAGCAGTCAGGGGAATTTTTCAAGATCCATAATATTCGGCATAAGACTATTTCCAAAAGATCTGTCTATTATAGTTCCATTGTGTAAAAAGTTCTACAAAGAACGATCTTCCTTGCGATACTGATTGTTTCGCTTTGAAACCAAACTCTGAGATCATCGCCGGGTACTCTCTTCGGCTGAAGATCACTATCTGCTGGTTCTGGGGGATGTCACTCAATGTTGACCATATTGCCACACTTTTTTCTCAAGTTTTCGTAATACCGTTGAGACACTAAGGATGAAAGCTATAATAGTACCAAGATCCGCACGGCATATTTATCTATATGTGAAATCAATGTACCGGAAAGCAAAGTGTACCAATAAACACCGGACTACAATGCATGCTCGTAGCATTTCTTTATTTTCAGGGGTAACCTGTGGCACATACTCGCATACTAGTGGCACACACCCGCCATCGGGCACATATCCGCATGTCCACACGTTACGAAAAACGTAGCACGGCGTCATTATCACGCTGTCAGTGTTAAAAAGCGCTGACATCAGACATGTGGTACGTACTCTCGTTTAGCCCTTGGATTGCCCGCTGGATGACTGTACTTGTATATGATGAATATATAAGAAGAAGCGAGATGACGGCACTTGAAGTGTTCACTTGATGGACGGACGGACGGACAGACAGACATGCATATGAACAGACAGACAGACACACGAACGAACGCACGGACACACGCACACACTGACGCACGGACGGACGAATTGATGGACGCCTCACCTCACTCATCATCATTCGTTCCATGGATTTGCCGTGATTGTTTTTTTTTATCATTTGAAAATCATTTCCACGACTTCGCATCATCCTTAGTGCCACTTCTGCTAAAAACGGCAGAAAAGTTGGGTGTGGAGGCTACACAATCGTGCAAGCAACAACATTTCCGAGAGGGTATTGCTATCGGGTAATAACAATGAATTTGGGGTTCTATGTCCTAAAATCACGATATGATTATAGGAGACACCGTCGCGAGCGTCTCCCGAAATTTCGACAATCAGGTGTAATTTAACGCACGATGACATTTCACCGTACTCGGGCCTCCACCATTTCACCTCCACTAAAACTTTACTGCCGCAACCAGGATCCAACCGGCAACCTTCGGGTGAGCAGCCGGTCACCTTGACCACTACATCACCACGGTGGACTCGCTATCGGGTGGTCAGTCATTTTCGTGAGCAAACCAAGCAAACCTTCATCTTTGAGACGCCGTTAAATATTGCTGGCACTCGAGGAAATAAGAAAAAAAACAACCTGAGGCCAAAAACAACGAAGCATTAGTGCTTACAGAATGTGCTAAATGCCAGAAATAATCGACAGGACCCAAAGTATGTCACAATTTTCACTCGGCACGTTCGGGTCACAAGTTAAGATGTTCTTTAGGCGTGGTAACGAAACAGTTAAGGAATGACGGAAGTGTTGTGCTCTTTGTGTTCACAAATTACAACTATTTCCCGCATGGTGTACCTGACTACCAACCTCATTATTTGTCAGCATTAAGTCAGCTCTTTGTCCCACGTCACAAACTGAAATATTTTTGACGAATAAGTTCTGCTCGCTACACGAAAGAACAGTACAGTAAGAATTTATTGCGCAACTTAACCTGATTGTTCCAAAATAAAGTTATCGGGTAGTCGGCACATACGGTGCAAAACATGTATAATTCATTTGGTCTGAATATGCGCTGGGGATATGTAGATGCCTTTATAGACTAACGACGACAATGTCGCTTACGCAAACGTCCACGAACCCGTTGGCGCTAGCACGTTACATCCGCGAACGCGTGCGTAAATCGTTTCGTAAGGCCGTTGAGGCAACACCGATCGAAGGCGTCTGGGCAGCGTTTTACTAAATTGGGTCGCGTTTGCCGTCGCTCGAGACTTGATCGACCGACGCACTTCGTTGACCCCGCCATAGCTTCCGGTGGAAGCCTATAGGCGCCACGTGTGAGACACGTGTGTAGATAAAACCGGCGCAACGGCAAGCTGACAGGATGTTTTTTACACGTCAGGTTCCATTAGGACACTTTTAGAGGCGAAGCTAGCGTTAACGCACACGCTGTGAATTTTCATTGTTCAACGACTCACAGGAGAACTATCCCGCCGGCATTACCTTGAAGAAGAAGATTTAGTACCTTATATACGGAGTGGCCAGTGAAAAGCGACATAGGTAGAAAAAACTAACTAAATATTTAAAAAAGAAAAAAAATACAAGTAATGCTTCGGGAGCAGAAACGCCATGATTCACTTACCTGTTTTTTTTTTAAGGATGAAGTAGGGCTCCTAGTTTGTTCGCTTTTTTTTCATTATCTTTGCTCACAAAGAACATTACAGCCTGAGTTAGACCGCACCCAAAAGCACAGACGCAAGACGATTGTTGTGCTCAAAATTCTGTTACCACAAGTACTTAGTATGCACGAAAAGTGTTGTCTAATACAACCCTGAGAATGTTCCCCTGTTGTGCTTAGTGGCCTTACTTGATCAAGTTGTGAATAGTTTTACAGATGCAAAGACTACAAGATCAACCTACAAAAAATAAAACTAGAGAGGGAGGGAGCGAGATAACAAGAAGAAATGGAAAGGTTCAGCAAACGATTGTTTCACTGGCTGGGATTTACAGAAATACCGAGATGAAAAGCAGAAATATCAGTTTTATTAGCCAAGTCCGCCTGCCCATAGCAACGAGCACATAGCAACGATCAAAACACATAGCACTGAAGCGCTTTTTGAATAGGGCCTCTAATTTACGCTCACAATTCCATGGGAGGATTTCGTTTCTTTTACCCACAATTATAGGTTAGGCGAACTAGCATACCTCAAGGAGTTATTCGGCTTATCATGTTCGTATACACACATAGAAACTACCCATCAAGCTTCTTTTTACGATATAAGAGAAGCAAGAAATAGTGGCAATGTAGAAGTTGGCAGGCCGACAATATCCAGGGGATGCCAATGTGTTTCCCGCTTGGGCGCAGTCAAAGAAGTGAGCAGGTTTGGCGCCGGACCTGTAGATAATTCAGCAACCATACACGGTGCAACAGAGTTCCGTTGTTTTTCTTTAGCAGCCTCGCAGGCTACTAACAGCCCCCTCTGGCGTTCGATAACTGGGTGGACGTGCACTCCCGTCTATTGCAACGGGGGCTCACAGAGGCAGCTGAGGGTTTAGGGAAAACTAGACTCGGTATATCCCCCACATGAAGGACCCCACGAGATTGGCCATTAAGAGGATCGCCGAGCGGTGCAAGTCCGCGGTACGCATACACATTCATCGTGAACGGAAGACCCTTCGTTAGCCGTGAATAGTTAACATTACTCACGTATTCATCGACTAAGCCCTGTCTACGTTAACCAGAATATTGACGAGGTGCACGCAGCTGAAAAGAGAGTAAGACTGCAACAAGCCGTTAGAGACTTACAGTTTTCTATAAATACACTAGGGGGAACTCGAGGCGTTAGTGCTTATGAAAACTGCAACGCACGGCTCTTCAGTGAGCATAATAATGATGGGTAGTACACAAATTTCTCTAAATCTTCCACTCCGATGGGCTTCGCGCGGCTTGGAGCTGCTTTGTTAAGAAATCATGATCAGCAGAGGTCCCGCAGTTGTAAGTCGCGATCCTATTCTTCTAGGCTCACCAATTCAAATTGAGTCCCGAAGTTCACAATGATCTGCTCCTTAAGTCGAAACAAAACCAAAACGCAGGAAAGCCATGAGTGCGTTCGAAGGCCGCAAGCATGAAGACTCTAGGCAAACTCGTGTACTGCCCATCACTCCTATGGTGGCTGAACGATGGTAGTGCCATCCACTTAACTTAAGGAAAGTATTTTTAGAGCAGCGTTAGGAGATGTGGTATGCCCCTTTATGAATGCTATTCATTCATACATGGCTAGAATTTATTCGTTGGCATTCGTTCTAGCGCTACACTTCGAGTACAAGTGGTATTCTGCCTACTCGTTATGTTCTCGTAAGTGCTCACCTTTTAATTTTGGTATTTCCATTTTTTTCCTATATTCTGCCCTTGTACACTGCGCATGTTCAATTATTGGGTACAGCGAATACAATGTCCCATCGCAAATAACTTGTCCGGAAATATGATGAAAATTCTTTGCAATATAGTTCGATGAACCAGAGAGTTACTTCCGTGAAAGAAAAAGAAAAACTACAGAACCATTATCACACCGAAATTGCCTCCACTCCTTTATCTCTCACCCGAATGACTCTTGAACCGCCCCTGTGGTCAAGTGATTAAGGTGCTTGACTATATAGTGTCCGAAGGCAGTGGGATTAAATGCAAGCCACGGTGGCCACATTTTAATGGAGGCGAGAGGATAGAGTGTCCATAAATTGCCGGAGTTCTCCATACAAGGTCTTTCAAAATCATGACATGGTTTCGAAACGTTAAATCTTAACAATCATTTTTAACAATGAGGCTTGCATGTGACGCCCATAAGTCAGGGATATCGGACCCCCCCCCCCCCCCAATGGAATCTCAGTTTTCGACAATACATATGGCGGCACAGTTAGAAACATTGCTTATGTTTGCCCATGAGCCCTCAAACAAGACAACGCGCAGCAAGGGAGCTGACACACGCTATAAAAGGGTGCGATAGGGCTCAGCGGTCACATTGAAATTTGCCTTTGCAGTTTTCACTTTTGCATAACGTACGATAGAATATTCCCCTTTACCCTTCAAAAAAAGAAGCCCCACGCGTTAGGCTTCTCATGGGCATTTAATTGCGAAGACGTGAGCGCATGGTATTCGCGAAGCCTCGTTGTAGCGTTGTTCCGCGGGTCTGTTTTACAAACATTTCCTATATTCACTCAAATTTGTACCTTTTAGGGGCGAAGCTTCTTATAGCGGCACCCGTTCGTCCCTCGCAGTTGTTGTAGTGTGCAACAAATATAACATTTTGACCTCCAAGGTGGTACTGGTGAGAAATTTCTTCTGTGCGTTGTTGAGCAATAAAAGATAGTGCTCAATGTACATGCCAATGGCTGCTAAGGCGGAAAGAGAGACAGGAACATTCAGCTTTTAGTTAACGCGCACGCGGCGATCCCCATTAGCAGCCATTGGCATGTATATTGAGCACTATCTGACAAGAAAGGGTTGCTACGTTATACTCGCTGGGCGTAACATCCTTAGTTTTAGAAAGGTTTAGCGAGCGCTGAGCCGCAGTGCCATTAATACAGTGAACTAATTTATACCACGAACTCGAGGTGGTTAAAGGTGGGCAGTAGACCCGAAGCGCAAGCCGTAAGAAAGTGTGCGTGTGCCACCTCTCGTTTAGTCCTTGAAATGTCCGCTGGATGGCGGTGCTTCTATATGGGGAATATATGATGAAAAGACGCGAGATGGTGGTACTTGGAGTGTTGAATAGATGGACGAACGGACACACAGACAGATGCATAGATGGACGCATGAACGGACGCAGGGGTGGATGCATGGACGAACGCAGGGACGGACGCACGAACAGACGCACGCACGGACGGGTGGACGGACGCATGGACGGTCGCAAAGACGGAAGCATGGACGGACGGAAGCATGGACGGGCGGAAGCAAGAACGAATGGACGGACGAATGCTCCGCCCCACTCTCCATCATTCACTCCGCGGAAATGCTTCCATTTTTTTTCTCGACAATTCATTCGTGGTCCCCCGTTCTTGGCTGAAAACTGAGACATGCGCTGCATATACTGGACGTATTCAACAGGTAGAAGATTTCAAAGAACATAATTTCTAGAAGCGCAAGAAACAAAACAAAAAAGTGACCATTGCAAAGGATGTCGTTGGAGATGATAGCAGGCGCCTGCACAAAGCGAATGCAGTGAATCCTTGACGACGATAGCCCGGCAGACCATTGCCTCTTTGTGAGCTCAATATTTCTTTACTTCTTTCACGTCCTCGTAGTTACACCGGTGCGGCGTGTATTGAAACAATCGTGAAACGAGTGAGAATATAAGCGCACGTCAGACGGTGCTGAAAGCCACGTCTCCGTTCACCTGGGAAAAAGCTTTTCTCTCACTTCGTTGCTGGCTCGATGGCTGAGCTTTAAGCACGTTGAAGCACGCGATCAGTGAGAAATGCTTTCAGCGGCCTTACCCGTATGGCGTGGAAAAGAAAGACGTACCGCCGTTGTTCCTTTCGCATCTTCCTTTGGCGAGCCGAGATTAAAATGGCCTTATTTTTTATTTATTTAATGCATTTATTTAATACATACTGCAGACCATGGTTAGGTCCAAGCAGGGGGGGGCACAAGAAGATAAAATGCAAAAATACAAACAATACAAGCAAACAGGGCACTTATACAGGGGGTAATTCATTCCACTCTTGTATCGTACGCGAAAAAAAAAGAGTACTTGAAGGTGTCAGTAGCAGCAAAATATGGGGCGAAAGCATTCGGGTTGTGGTGCCTAGTAGGTCTTGTTTGTAACGGGGACAAGAATGGAGATGGGTCAATGGACAGTGCACCTTTACTTAGTGAAGAAAGGAAATCAAGACGGAAGCACTTTCTCCTGGATTCAAGGCTGGGGATTTTGTTAGCAAGCATTATTTGTGAGGGAGAATCAGTACGTGAGTATTTAGAGTAAATAAACCTTGCAGCTTTTCTCTGAATTCTTTCTATTTTACGGATGTTGTGATTAGTGTAGGGGTCCCAGACTATACAGGCATATTCGAGCTTAGGTCTAATAAAAGTAAAGTAGCTGAGGAGCTTGACGTTAGAAGGGGAATTTCTGAGTTTGTGTTTTAAGAAGCATAGCTTACGAAAGGCAGATGAGCAAATATTGTCAATGTGTAAGTTCCACGAGAGATTGCTGGTTAGTGTGACACCGAGGTATTTATGACTGGTGACTTGTTTCAATGGCGATGCTCCTAGTGTGTATTGATAGTCGTACGGAACTTTCTTTCGTGTTATGCGAAGATACAGTGTTTTGTCGGCGTTCAGCACCATTCCCCAGTTCTTGCACCATTCAAGTATATTAGTAAGATTGGTATTAGGTTAACACTGATCAGCACAGCACGAAACATCCAGAAACAAGACTGCATCATCCGCGAACAACCGAATTTGCACACCAGTTGTAATTACATTAACAATATCATTTATATACAGTATGAAAAGCAATGGACCCAGCACACTTCCCTGAGGAACTCCCGAAGTGACATCCAGATAGCCGGACCCTATTCCATCTATTGTGACCAGTTGTTTGCGGTTTGTCAAGTAATTTGCAACCCTTGTGACCAGAATTTCGGGGAGGCCAATATTTCGCATCTTAAGAATTAATTTGTCATGCGGTACCTTATCGAATGCTTTACTGAAGTCTAGAAATATTGCATCTGTTTGACCGGTGTTGTCTAAGGTGTGTGCAAACGAATGAAGTACTGTAACTAACTGTGTGACGGTGGAGTACCCTTTCCTGAACCCGTGCTGGAAACGTGTTAGAATATTATGGTCGTTTAAGTATTCAAGAATGCGAGTGGCGACAATGTGTTCCATTAGTTTGCAACAAGAAGATGTTAGTGATATTGGACGGTAATTTTGAAAACATAGGCGGTCGCCCTTTTTAAAGATAGGTACAACCAGAGCTATCTTCCAGTCTTCGGGGAGCTCGCCATACATTAAAGAAGTACGAAATAAAACAACAAGAAATTTAGCCAGTGACTCAGCATAGCGACGAAGAAATATGTTTGGAATGCTGTCGGGACCACATGATTTTTTTGTATTAAGGTTCAAAAGCATAGATAACACACCAGAGTAAGAAATAAAGCCAACATCACTAGGACGATACACTGCGGTATGCGCCAACATACATGTGCAAGAATCAGAGAATACACTTTGAAAGTACTGGTTAAAATGCTGAGCAATTGCCTGCGGGTCATTTTAACGGATGGGTTCCGAGTGTCATCATGCTGTGCTGTCACCATGTTTTTTTTTAACTACTAAACCAAGGTTCTGCATCTCATCTGTCTTGCTGGCCTCGCTAGTGTACCTGTCTAGTGGGCCACAGTCAGAAAATGTAGTCCCACATGAGCAGGGACAGCTCAGATTGGGGAAACGCGAGGTTGGTAGAAGGGGATAGAGTGAACAACATACCACTCAACGATAAACTTGAAAGAACACCTTCTTCATATTCCATACATGGGTCGTCTCTGCTAGAGGTTTTGTCCTGTTAGGTTTCGATAGGCATAACAATACTCATTTCCGCAGTGTTTAAAAATCTGGACGCCACTCATGAAATATAGTGTTTGTGTACCATGGTGATATGACCACTCACTGTCACCGCATAAGGTGCCTCACGGAAAAAACGTTTCAGAGCAGTCTCGCATCTGCAGCGCTATCAATTGCAATAGACGAGAAAATAGTGTGAGCAATATTTTGCAAAGTCACAAAACTTAATTTAATGTGGCACAATGTGCCGCTAGCAACGCGGGCTACGTGTTTTGAGACCCCTGATCTAAACGAACAGCGCAATAGGAAACGCATTATATATATTGATTGATATTTGAGGTTTAACGTCCCAAAACCACACACCGTATGATTATGAGAGACGCCGTAGTGGAGGGCTCTGGAAGTTATGACCACCTGGGATTCTTTAAAGGGCACCTAAATGTGCATATATATATATATATATATATATATATATATATATATATATATATATATATATATATATATATATATTTATATATATCGTGTATCTGTCATAGGGACCGGTATAGCAATTCCTATGACTGAGGGATCAACCGTGTTTTTTTTAATCGTAGCTTCAACATAAAATTTCGTTATGCGCTGGCTTTGATGGGAATTAATCTAGGTATTAGGGAAAAAAGTGGAACGGTGAAACTCCTTCCTCTGCACTGAATTCACCAAAAACAATTTGCCCTTTTTCTAAAGAGCCGAGAAATACTACCTGCTTCTGCAAATTTACAGTTAATTTAGGCAACGCCGCAGAACGAATGTTATGAAGGAGTGAACTTATGTTGTATGTTTTGTGCCTGCACGTTAAATTGATCGCACATCCTCTTCCAGAGAGATGTGGTAATTCCACGCTTCGTAAGGCTTTCACGTATATAGCACCAAGAAGGGGTGCTAATATGTCATCGAGTAATGTGCTGCACTTTACGCATGTCTCCATGACTAAAAAAAATATTCTTTTTCTCATCGCCATGGTCATCCTTGTGTACATGCGGAGAGGGAAAAGGGGCAGGGGGAGGGGTGTCGTCATAGATCTTATGTTTGCAGCGTTAGTTACACGTGGAACGTAAATAGCAAACAGCTGGTGCTTTAAGCCACTTCTTTATGAGCAAAAATGTGTGACGCAGAGAAGCGTTCAATATGCAGCGGGCAAAAAAAAATGCTGGGTGACAAAGTGAGAATCCATTCAGCAACCAGTGTAATACAGGGGTCCCACAAGGCTCCGTCCTGGGTCCGCTATTGTTTTTAATTTATGTTAATGATATCTCTGCACGAATTTCATCTTCTATACGGTTGTTTGCGGATGACTGTGTTGTGTACAGAAACATTTTTGATCACAATGATGTATTAGAACTTCAGAAAGACTTATCGATCATTTATAGCTGGTGTACCAAATGGAAAATGAATTTGAATATAACAAAGTGTGTACATATTTTATTTACCAAAAAGATGAAACCATTTCAGTCACAGTACCATCTGAACAATGTACAGTTGAAACAAGAGAGTACATATAAGTACCTAGATATAATACTATTATCTGAATGTTCATGGAGGCCTCAGGTTGACACTCTCATAGCCAAAGCTGGTAAGGCCTTAAATTTCATTCAAAGAAACCTGCGATGTTCGCATGTGAATTTAAAACGTATGGCATACACTACTTGTATCAGACCTATCTTAGAATACGGTTGTGTCGTGTGGGACCCCGTCGAGGTAACCTTCATTGCTGCTCTGGAACAATTACAAAATCGTGCTGCCAGGTTCGTCTTGGGACGGTACGGAAGGGGGGAGAGCTGCACTGCAATGAAGGCTGAGCTAGGATGGGAGTGTCTTTCTGACCGCCGCCAGAAGCAGAGATTAGAATTTCTTTACTGCATTTACTACAATAAAACTGAAATTAATAGAGAAATATACCTACACAACCCTCATTACACTTCAAAACGTTTTGGTCATAGTTGCAAAATTCGGGAATACTCAGCTAAAAAGAACATGTACGCCAATTCATTTTTTCCTAGAACGATTAAACAGTGGAACAGGCTAACTGAAATGCAAGTACATAGTGGGAACGAAGGTATATTTTATTCACTGCTGTAAACCAGTGTTGTAACCTGAACGAAGATGTATTGATGTGTGAACAAAATTCTACTATGTGTGTGAACGAAAATGTATTTCAGTTATTTATGTGTGAACAAAGTTGTATTGTGTGTGTGAACGGAGATTTACGTCATTTATTGATGTCACCCCCCTGCTATAACGCCTTCGGGCGCTGTGGGGTATCCGATGAATAAAGAATAAATAAAGAATATGAGTAGGTGCCTCAGCATACACAAGTAGCACGAGACATTGCGCAACGTTCGTGTATATTATTTTATACCAGGTTATACTGGTGTACCTGGCATCAAAACACCTGATATCTTCTACCAACGACATTTTCTTACTTCGTTTCCGAGCTGTCGGATTCGTGTGATCAAAAATGAAGATGAGACGTCGCTGGTGACATAAGTCTGGTGAAGGTCCATTTCCTGTCGGGGACGTGCATTTCCGGTCACCTGCTCTAAGCGCCTCCTCACGGACGTCAAAGGCACTGCGAGAATGTCACTAAAACCGAGAGGTCGTTACGAAGGCGTAGCAGTAGAAGGCGTGACTGTCAGCATTTTGACGACAGCGTAACCGTCGGCATTTTGAGCACAGGGTTGATTCTAACATAACAGTGTAATTAGCATGATAGTGAAAAAATAATTAGATTGAACATGTTTCACCATCTGACAGAGTATCGAATTACGTAAATATTAATTTTATCTCAAAATAAACACATAGACAAGTAATATAGCAAATATCATTTTTGCAAACAATTTCATAGCGGAACACTTGGTGTAAAACGAATTAAATAAGACGCTTGACCTCTTTAACTAAAACCCAAAGAATTTATATCGAGTTGAACTTTAGTGTATCAGAATTCCCGCCGAGTCTGAATGCGTTTCTGTTTTCTAAGAAAACCCATTAGAGTGGGTTCATTTATAAAACATTGCCTTTTCTACAATATATAAGTGGTATTCGCTAATGTTTACCCGATTCAAACTCTCATAAAGTTTGCACGAGGTGCAATTGGTAGCACAGCACCTTTCGCGCCTCCGAGACCTCTCGCGAATTTATTCAAAGTGCTTAAGCTAATTAACACGCCTACAGCTCGATCAATTACAGCTCGCTAATTTCATTGTCGAGACCTTGTGTAAGCAAAATAGGAAGCCAAAATCATTAAAAGTAAGTGCCCGTTCAGACATTCAGCAGTACGTTTCTTTGTTTTTTCTGGGTGACCGAGGTGAAAAGGCTATCCACTATAGTGCTAGTGGTCTACGACAATTGATATTGCAACAAGAGATCATATTGCGTGAATCTGTAGTAAAAGTTTATTTTATTCAGTGCGTGCAGAAGCTGAAAGAAAGCAATGTGTCGTTTATTTCTTTAATATATATTGTCTCACTTGATTATAACGCGGAAAACATGGTAGACAGCTTGTCAGCAAGGCGAACAATTCAATGCTCACTTGTGTGGCGAGTCAAAGAGCAAGCTCTACAACTAAAGTTTTTCAAAAGAACTCTCAAATACCGAAAGTGGTCGACTAACTTGAGCAACACGAGTGAACCGACCAAAACCCGATTCAATGTGGCGTATCCTCTTCCACCCTCGTACTTGCCTAACACGCTGTGTATATTGGCTACTATACCGCAAGTTGAGTGGATCGACGATTAGTGGCAGTCGATTGCGTCGCGGGCCACGCTTAACAGGACCAAATTGGGCGGAATGCTTCCGCTACTGCTTTACGAAGCAGTACGTTGAATGCACGCATGCTGAAGGCACCATGTTCACGCGACTGAATATTCAAAGGTGCGTGCGTCCATTACCATATCCGCATGCATAGTGTTTTGCTTAACTACAGCCAGACGTTTTGTTGAAAAGTGGGTAATTGATTGATTGATTTGTGGGGTTTAACGTCCCGAAACCACCATTTGATTATGAGAGACGTCGTAGTGGAGGGCTCCGGAAATTTAGACCGCCTGGGGTTTTTAACGTGCACCCAAATCTGAGTACACGGGCCTACAACATTTCCGCCTCCATCGGAAATGCAGCCGCCGCAGCCGAGAATCGAACCCGCGACCTGCGGGTCAGCAGCCGAGTACCTTAGCCACTAGACCACCACGGCGGGGCGTTGAAAAGTGGGTAAGCGCAACAGAAAGAAAGCAAGTACGTGTATGCTTTGTCGTCATCTGGCAATCATTATAGTACCTTTATACTGGTGCTTTGGTTAACTAACACAGTATACTTATCGAAATTCCTTAATATGCACTTTTGTGATTAACTGCTTTTCTTTACGTTGTAGAGGGCATTCACAAACGACCGACAACCGACCTTCTCCCCCCCCCCCCCTTTTTTTTCTTTGGCAATGTATAGTGATCCCGGATTGAATAAAAGTCACAGTTTCGCCAAAAAGGTGAAACAATGAATGCGATAGCAACACATTAGAATGACTTACAAAACAAGGCTAGCATTTTTCGGAGCAATACGAATTGTAGTAAACATGCCCTTGATGCTAAGTAACCAAGTTTCCCGTGGTGCAGCCATCGTAGATGACCCCAGCAAGCCTCGTGCGTAGGGACGGCGTTCGTGAGAAGCGCCTCCCGTGGGCTGCGCATGCTGGTACTAAGGGCTATACGTCGAGTGTCGCTGTTGGTGGTAGTTTGTAATGTGTAGAGTGCATGTGTGTACGGCTGCTCCAATTATACTTTTGGCACCGTTTTTTTGTGTGTTTAGAGCGCAGACCGTACAAGCTCCCGCCTGCTGTGGGGGCAAGAGGCACTCACTGATCTGTAATGAACGGAAAAATATATTTACCGGATCTAACTAAGAATTTCAAAATCATCACATATAACGAAAATTCACGAAGCATTTCACAATGCGTGCCTTTCTTTAACAGTAACATGACACCGCCCCGAGGGCACATTGGGCGATTTCAACAAAAAGACTGGTAAGAAGTAAAAGAGGGCACTTCATCCTTATCTTTCATCCACGTTTCAGTAAGCAGTATGACGTTGAACATGAATGAAAATGCATGAGTGAAAAACTGAAGGTCATCCAGTTTATTTTTAATGAACAGACATTTAAGTGCAAACATTTTAACGATTTGTTATGATCAGTATAGCTAATAACATTTAGATTTTGCAAAATAAGTACATAATTTTTTGTTCAATCCATGACGAGAAGATTTTGAAGTGTTTGCAGTTGAACAGAAACACATTATGCGATAAAAACCTTGAAGTGTGGCAGCTTGGGCTAGTTGGTATGGCATGACGATAGTTATAGCGCGAGAAGAAAACGACGACACAGAGACAAGAAGGACACGAACAAGAAAGACAAGAAGCGCTCGTGTATTTCGTGTCCTTCTTGTCTCTGTGTCGTCGTTTTGTTCTCGCGCTATTACTATCGTCAAGCGAGAAAGCCGTTCGCGTGGCTCACATTCATGAATATCCTCCTGACGGGCACCATAAAGGGACACGGCGTGGCCCTAGGGACCTTCGCCTTATAAATATGATTGTATAATGTCATTTGTGAGTTTGAATGACGTGTACGAGTTGTATTTATTGCAGCTACCTTCCACACCTAAGATGCTGCTTTCGCGAGCATCGGCATGACGAATTTCATTTCCTGTAAGGCACCCTACAAGTACTGTAAATGAGAATACGTATTTCACTGCGCCCGACGCCTTCCTATGCCAGACACTAAAACTGACCATGTAAAAACAGTTCATGTGGGTGCCGGGTCATTACTCGGACCGAGAATTTTTTCTCTGCGCTCTGGCTACTGACCCCTCAAGGGCAAGGCATTAACCAACTAACTCAGAATGCAGCATACAAATATATGCTGCCATATCCTCTGTATAGAAAAAAATCTCCATCCCAATAAAGGTCTCTAGCAGAAGAGATCCGTTTGCGCATGCTCCAAACCCCGACCTACAGCAACCCGCTGATGGTGGCTAAAATAGATCCAGAATAGTATAGCTATACACACCAATTCTGTGGTAGCCGGGCCGACCTGCAGCACGTGGTTTGGTTCTGTCAGCCTAACAAAACTGTCGGGTAAACCACTCAACGGTCGTGTAAGGAGTGGGAGGCGGCTTTGCCCAGTCCAGCTCTCAAGGATCAGCGGAGCCTTGTGAAGCGGGTGCGCAGGTTCCAACACAGTCCGGCAGAGTCCCAGAATAGGGACACGCTCGACCTTCTCTAACGGTAATTCTACTACCAGATACAATTTTTTTGCAACAAAGTATCTGTTTATTCATTCCATGGGACACGTGTGTGTGCCCTGGGAGGCTCACATGTGTTTAGAAAAGATGTTTAATGATTTCGAGTACTGCGTGCTTAGCTATGAGAGAGCACTGAGCCGTCTCGCTAAAGGAATCTTGGTTCACATGTATCCCGCGAGCACAGAAACGCAAGCATGGCAATATTAATTTCCCAAATCATGAATTTTCTTTATGTCTAAACATTCCGCCTCGTCTGCTCAGCGTTTGCTGCGGCTGGCTTTTATTTCATGGTGGTTTAAACATTCGCTTTCAGAGAATGAAGGCACGGCTTCAAGGTACCGAACCCCCGACGTAAAAACTCCTTTCCTTTCACTCGTTTATGTTTTTGCGTCGGCGATCGTCTTACGGGAAAAACAAAAAAGTAAATGAACGGTTTTTTCGACGAGTCGCCATATGAATGTTTACTCGCTTATATTATGCAGCATCAGGAGGCTTACCTGAGCGAGGAGAGAGATGCGAGCAAAAAGATATATAAGAGAGAACAAGACAGATATACGGAATTTCGCTAGAACCGGGCAAGCGCTTTTTTCTTTCTGCATGAGAACATATAACACTTCTATAGCGCTTTTCCCCTTCGTGCTTCGACGAGGGTTCTTCCTATTGTAGAAAGCAGTCATTATCGTGAATCATCAAACTATTCCCCTAAGCAGTCAGCAGTACGTGTTTCTACAAGTGAGCTGCTCTATAAAATTTATGTCGCCACTTTCATGCACTGCATAGCCTGGAATCGGAAACACGGATGAGCACGACCGTATTGTATCGAATGTTTCAAGCTTTCCACTTATACGTTGAGAATAGTGCAATCGAAAAGAGCAAAACGTTCGTCGATTTGCTGTTATCGTCCACTCATCTCCTTTCTCGTTGATCTCTGAGCACTTGAAGTTCCGATAAATTGGTGAATTACGTGAATCGACATTTCCATCTCGAGACAAAGGAGCACGGCCCCTTTTCTGGCAGTCGGACTTAAAAATCTAGACGAAGGGGCTCCATCGAGCTTCGATCTTCGTGAGGTTACGAGTACGACGCCATCGATCCATGGTGATGCTGCGCCCTGAGAGTTTCTGTCCAGCGTACCCTTCTTGCTATTCAAGTCTTGCCTTCTCCCGTTTTGGGCCGAGAAAGAACGATCAAAGAGGCGAAGTCTGTTATTTTTCGTTTCCGAGACAACTGTTGCGAGAGCCAAGCGTCAAAACGAGCTTGTTCAACATCAAAACCATTGCTCGGTATAAGAAAACAGGTTGTCAGGACGACAAATAATTAACCGACCACGTTCGATATAGGTGAGCAATTCTGTTTGGTGGCCAATTCAGTATATATGGCAGCCTTTGAAAGCTATTACGGGTAACATTTGTTCTTTTGTTTGACTGTGGTCACCACACAAATGTACCAATGGATACGTAACAACAACTGATACAACATTGCCGTGCAGCTGGTAAACTCCGAATTGTTTTTGAGCTGCCACATCGGCACAAAGTAAGTGTATCACACTCTTAGCAAAAGAAAGGTGTCTTTGAAAATTTTATAATAAGGAATAATTTATTTACTGGTTTCATTTCTATAAATTTATTTCTGACTTTTTTTAAAACCCGCTGTTTCTACTGCTGACGCATTAGTCCAGCAACTGTTGCATGAAACTTGTACAATGGGTCACGTAAAACAAATCCCAGTTTGGTGCAATGGCACGCACTAAAACAATTGATTCAATCACTGCGATAGAAGTGTTCCAGGTGCTAACTTACAGCGTTGGTTGATGGCCCCAACCCAGAGTGATGCTGACTTTGTTTGGCGCGTTGCTTGAAGAAACAACACGAGTAAAATTTTAGGGGCGAAGCTCCTCTCAGTCTAACCTTTTCCTCTGTCATTTGTAGCCTGCAATATCAGACAAACAGACAGACAGACTGACAAACGGACACACAGGTGAACGACGAACGGAAACATGGATGGACAGAAGACGTACGGACGCATGCACGAACGAATGGACGGACGGACGTTTGGCCCAACTCCTCATCATAATTTTCTTGGTTTTTCAAATGTTTACACAACACCTTTGCTCCATATTTCTTATACCATGTTTGTTTACTGTTTTTTGCTGTTCTGTCGAGGCATTAGGTATAAGGCATGCTTTCCGCCGCTGTAACCACTCGGTATAACTACAACCATAACTTAATATAACTATTCTATAGTGCGATTCTTACCCTTTAGGTCAAATCAGGAACCACTGCTTAAAATGGTTTTGCCAGCTCTTGAGGTTGGGAACCAACCTTTTCGTGTCCATAACAACAGCAGTGGCAGCAGCCGCGAATTTATTTCGCTTGTTTACCACATGCTTTTTTTGTCTCTCCTGTGCTTTCTTTTTCTTCGAACATCACCACCTCTGCAATGAACGAAGTCTTCCTACACACTGGATAAGTACAGCTACAAAAACACACCTCTCAAATTTTCACAAGCTCTTGCTTTTTTTCCTGCCTCTCGCTGTGTAACCTACACTGAGCCAGAATGGAGTGCAAGAATGTCATGCTGCTATTTCTTTCCGAAAGATAATAGTTGTTTTGATTAGTCTCTCTTCGCCGGGTATACGTTTACGGTGAGGTACGAAATGACCGAGCCTGATATTCTCATCTAAGGTGGTTGTTTTTGTGAGTTTTGTGAGTAAGACTACGAAACGGAAGCTAACCTTGCTACTGGAATTCCGTAACTTCTGCGGCTGCTTCGTAAATTTGAGCACGCTAAGATTGTACGGCTGTTCTCTGCCCATTCTGCACTTTTACTAATTAAGTCTTTCGGAAAAGATGAAATGAGTGCCAACAACAATCACTGAAGCCTGTGTTGCACTTAGCCTTATTGTAGTGTCAACGTTCTCTTGCTTCTCTGCTGCTTCATCTGTGCAAATATTTTGGTTTCAGCAGTTCAGAACGTTCCCGCAAAAGCAATATCACGGTTGAATTTTTTTCTTAAGTTTGGCACAGACGACTAAGATCTAGACATGCTGTCATCAAACGTTTGACACGTCTCATAGCCAAGAACTTCGGTTTACATTAAGCGGAATGGAGAACTTCAGAGCAGGTTGAGAAAAATATTCTCTAAATAATAAAACGACGAAACCACATTCCCTGGGCATGCCTGGAACCCATGATTTCCCGAGTGCACGTAGCACAATACAAATGAATTGTGTCGGCTTTGCAAAGGCGACTAGAATACACCATTTTATCCTTAGAATTTCTTGTTATGTCACACCACATGTCAAGATTCATTTACGTATGGCAAGTAAACTCTTTGTATGATTGAAGCTGCCACAGTTTGTTCGTATAGACCTTATGCGAAACTGCTTCCATGTGTCAGCCGTCGTGGGCATACCGGCATGTTAGAAACTCGAGTGTGGTGCAGCACGCACAGTCTGTGCGTTGTTTACGTATACGAAAGACGTATATTCGCATCCCGGCTGCGGCGGCTGCATTTCCGATGGAGGCGGAAATGTTGTAGGCCCATGTGCTCAGATTTGGGTGCACGTTAAAAAACCCCAGGTGGTCGAAATTTCCGGAGCCCTCCACTACGGCGTCTCTCATAATCATATGGTGGTTTTGGGACGTTAAGCCCCACACATCAACGAAACACGTATCAACGTCAGGCGCCTATTGGCTGATAAACGCAATGCTGACATGTTGCTGCATTCCTTGCCGCATTCAGAAAAGAACTTGGAATGCTAAATGAAGAATGATTAGCTGTAAACTTTGCACCTTGTATTTTCTTTAATCCGATGCATGTGCTGTGGCTAGTGCGCCCGAAACACGTGTTCGCGTTCTCATTGCTAAGCAAGTAAAACGTGCAATAGCATTTCTACTCGTGTTCCCTGAAATTGGTACATGCCGAAGCAAGATGCTTTTTGCAACGCTTTCACTGGCAGCAGCTCAACAAGTAATGGCAACTCGTAAGCTTCGCGTGGAAGCCATGTTCACGCAACAAGCTTTATTGCTACTAACCGTGTTTTGTAGCGTTGTGTCGGTGTGTCCTAACACAACGCACAGGTTTGGGGAGGTTTGCAGGTTTTGTGCTTTCACCTCAAGTTTTGCGTGAAAGGTAAGGCTGCCCTGTGGTAACGGTTTGGTGCAGCCGCCGCGTTTATTTAAGGAGATAACAGCAGGCTGCAAGAGCCAAGTTAGGGACCAACTAGTTGTGCACAGTCGACTCTTGGAGCCAGCTGCTTCAACACAAAGCATTGACAAGTAACAACTGTGGCAGTTGCTGTTTTACACTCTTCATGTGCATACCAATGCATTATATTTGTGCATCCGTTGTGTTTGAGCAGCTCGTTGCAAGTGTAGAAATGCGACAGTTGTTATTCGCACTCGACCTGTACGTGTTTGTTTCGTGCGTTCTTTGTGCTTGAGCAGTTGGCTGCAAGGTCTCAACTGCTTGCCGTTCTTAGTGTCTCATTCCAGTTTGTTGCAATCGCCTTCCTTGCTTTGTCCTTGCGACAAAACTGTCTTCTTATCCCGTACTATGTCTCTTAACATGTGCGAATGCATGAAATTACTTTGTCTCTCCAACATGAGGTCGCACTACTCTTTCTTCCACTCTTTGTACTAAACGACCTGTCTTATCATTTAGAGTGTGGTTGGAAAATATTAGGAGTTTCTCAAATTTTCAGCCCCAGAAAAAGATTTCTCATTCGATCGGCCTTCTAAGAGCTTCATTGAATGCTGTGGAAGTCTGCGCGTGTGAGGAGACAACCTTCAGGCAATCAGAAAAAGCTTCAAATGCAGCAAGAAAACATTCTTGGTATACTCGGCCCTAAACTCCCGGTTTTATAGCTACACAGCGCGGTCTCAAACTGTGACATTGATCGCTTGAGTGGGAACTCTTGTCCCACGCTAGGTATTCACTTGATAGCTTCCGTTCGACCTGCGAATCGATACACTCTGAAAGCGGAACAACGATGAGGCGTAGAACAGAGTACGCGTAAACTTTCGGACTTTGGTGCACCTGTTCATTCAACTCAGTCAGCTGCTGCTACTGATGGGTAAACCGCTAAATTGCCGCCAACCTTTGATTAATATAGTCTCGACGTTTCCAGATGAGTCTGGTCCCTACATAATGATTCATCTCAGCAGTGAGCTTTGCTAGATCCTCGAGTTGTACCTGGAGTGTTTAGTCCCTGATATTTTGACCAGCTGCGAGACTTACGAGACTTAGTCAGGCAGCTTTCTAATGAAGTCTCGTTTAATCGATGAATTCAAAATTCACAAGTTTCCACAAAAAGAGCTAAGAAATTGGAAACATAAAGACAGGGCACCCAGCCTGTGCTCATGTGATTTCCAGCGAACAGCCAGAATCATGTGTATAAAAAATGGCGTCTGTTATGTCTAACCTATGTCTTTATAAAAATATTGAAGTGTTCTTCAAAGTATTTAAGTGTGGCTAACAGTATTTTTTGGACCGAAACAGAAAATTAAGACAGTATATGTAGAACAGAAAGGTCTTCATACCGAAGATCAAGTCCTATACGTATGCGGGAAATGCTTTTGAAAAGTAAGCTCTTTCATACTTTTTTCTTTTTATGAGAAGCAGCATCAATAGCTGACAGAAGAACCTGAAGTGAATCCTTCTATACACACGTGCTCAAAAAACGTTGCGTCATCAGACAGTTTCAAGCGCACAAGATACACTTGGGGCCTGCATCATCGTTTTCTGCTTTCATGCTGAGATCCTCGAGTACATAGGTCTCCATTTTCTCACTTTGACTTCTTGCTTTCAAACAGTTCTGCTAAAGCAGCGGCTTCTAAATACAAATATTTACTCTTTGACGATATATCGGAGTACTCTAATGTGCTGAAACAGACTCGTATACAGACAAAGTCAGTGAATTTTCAAGCATCTTGGGCGTTTATTACCACTTCTACGCAACTTTTGCTTATGCATCATTCTAATGGACATTGAACGGGGCGCAATTTTTTTTGAGTGAATCGAGACCACTGAAAGCTGTATCAACAGGTGATTCCCTCACAGAATGAGAGTTAGAGGAGCTATACGCGGTGGAGCATAAATAGGGCACGCTGACTAGAACGACTTTACGCCTTTCAATCATCGTCCCCGAATACACTCCTGCTGCTGTGAGCTTGCGGAACTGCATAAATAAAACCTAAACTACACTCATATCAAATGCCACGTCAATGAAAAGACAAGGCCACAGATAGAGAGATAAAATAGATAGACAGATAGACAGATCAAACATCGGTCGAGAAAGTTTGCAGTTCAATCAACAGATTTTATATTCATTGCTGACTTCATTTTCATCTCCTCTATCTGCTCTTGAGCGAGGGCCTAGACAGAGGATAAAACTTGGCTGCGCATTGTAATAGTTGCTTTACAAGCATGACCGACACCAATAGGCCTCTTGAGAGGATATTTAACATCCTTAAAAGATTACAATGAAGACATCACGCTGGGTAAAATGCGCACGAGAAATGGGCTGCCTTAAAGCCTAGCCTCATGCCTCTTTCCTAAACTACACGAACTTCCCATTTAATCAAAAATCGCGTAGTATCCCTCCGGCTTTTTTGCCACTTCCTTCTTTTTCTGGGCTAGTGCACGACACTTTCACGATGCAGTTGACGATGGGAAGCGTCTTTAAAGGTGCTACGGCAACGACGATTTCCTTATTTCTTTTGAGTCATGACCTCGTGAAATAATCATGGTGCTATCAAATTTCGGATGACATTGACATCTGTTGTAATGAGTAGATATGTTTCCCAGGTGAGTTATCTGCTTGAAAGAAAAGAAAGTGAAATAATAGAAGTTTTTGCAATGCACCGCGGTGGAGCTGACACCTGTGTTATCCCCCTTCCCTATCACTAAGAGAAGCGGAAGTAATCATTTCAAGGCAAAGAAGTTAGCAGACCTCGAGTAACGTGGGTGCCAGATTGAGGATAACCCCTCTCTTGATGTAATTCTTGCCCATGTGTGTTTCTTTGTGTTCTCTTTTTCCGTCCCCTTTCTTTGTGCGTTTACATTTTGTCATGATCTGTAAAAATAAACCGTTGTCAGTTCGTGATTATGTTGTCGTGTGTCGTTCATTCTTATAGATTTTGTTTCCTTATAGCAGAAAAAATGTTTACACTCTGTGCAACCCACTAGCCCCTACTCAGGCTCTTTCCTCCCCACCACCTTTCAAAACATATATTGGACTCTTTCGTCACTAATTTTAATAGAAATACTCTCAAACAGATTACCATTCATAGGTTGAAAGGCAGCCACCCTTATGAAGACATTTGCTGAACAGTGATTTGCTCCTAGGCAATGTTAGCCATTTGGTTGGTCGTTCATTAAAGTAAAACTCTAAATGAAGAAAAAGAAAAGACAAGAAACGAATGCTGATAACATTACCTGGCGCAGTCTCCTGACTGTACACTTGTCTTGTGGAACAAATAACGAAGTTGTTGGTCACTTTTTTTATGTATTTGTATATGGTGATTGTGTGTTCGTGCTTTAAGTCTGAGTTTTATCTGCCTACACCCCGAGGCCCCGAAATTACAGGCTTCGAAAAGTGAGTCTTTCTGAGAAGGTACTTCGCTATTTAGTATTGATGCAAGAATAGCTGAGAGGCGCCCACCTAGGTACACAAAGAGAAGTTATCGATATCAACATTGTTCTTCACAATGACATGGCTGGAGAAACAACAAAAAAGTGGTAACGGCTATATCGGTGTGGGTCATGGTTCGATCAAGTCAAGATGCCAACGTACACCGGGGCTCTGCCGTTGCCATAGATAATTCAGCAAACCGTATCCAAGTCGTTTTTGTATTGCAGCCTCACAGACCAACGAATGTAGACAGCGGCGTTCGATATCTTTTCTGGACGTGCGCCAGTGTCTTGTGGAACCGGGACACTGGTTAGGCGGGAAGAATGACGACAAAAATAAAAGTCATTATAGCACAACTAGCACAAATGGGCCTGTGGGAACACGAGGTAAATTGTTGAGCAGAAAAAACAAAAAAATGCCACGCTGGGGAGGCACGTTCGCAGTCACAGAAGAAACTTCAGTTGTCAGGGCACGTTTCATTGCTAGGCTATGTCTTGGTAAGCAATGACAAAGAAACACAATAAGAGAAAAACAATCAACAATAATAAATAAACAATAAACAATAAAAACAATAACTTTTCCCCAGCGTTGTTGTCGTAGTGCCCGATAGATTTTATGGTATGAGGTAAAGACCAATCACTAAATCATAAACTATAGCCATCAATGCATTAGCAGGTTTTGTTACGGCAAAACGCATTCACATTTACTGGTTATAATTGTTCTAAATAACTGCTGGCCTTCCCACCTGGTCGACATAAAAAACCACCCATGTAAAGATTTTTTGTAGAGAACACACGACGTTGAAACTCTGTAGGACGTTGTTTCGCACACGCTACAGCCAGTGGCATAAACAAGCTCCCATATTTTCAATTTGGCATACTGTCTACTGTGCCATTGTAAACGAACGACACAAAGACAGCTCCCTCTACATGGGCCAGTTGTTCTAATATGACTTCTTCACCTTTCTCTCTCTTACCCTCGATCCTCCTAGCCATTGTCCGAATCGAAACTGCAGTGTATAGACTATTTTTCGTAAGACATCTAAGTACCGCCATTTTTTGTATATCATGACGTAAATTATTACGGCTAATAAACATGATAAGCACAAACCCAGCCGCTTTCATGCGTACGCGTACGACGTAACGCTGTTAATTTAGTTGATAAAGATACAAAACACAAATGTTAACAGCTAGTATGGTGACACCTGTGAAGTAGTCTACATACATACAGATACAGAAATACTTGCACGAACACACAAAAAAGTGTCGTCGAATAGCCCCTTCCTCTAGGAAAATTATTCACACTTTTTATTTATGATACAGCACATGAAAGACTAATGCCTGGCATTGAGGCAAACCCAGGGAGAAAAATTAATTCATTTTGACGACTCTATCGCAGTAATGTACTTATATATGCAAAAAAACTGACTCATAGACGCCTGTAAGTAAAATCCCGAGTAAAAAAACAAAACGCGGACGGTATCAAAAGTCTTTGCGTCCCCCTGGGAGCATCGATGCATGTATGTTGTCACATGCACTTGGATAGCTTGGCAAAACAAACACGTGTACACAACAAGCAGTGCATGCATCGGAGAGTTAGAAAAACATATAACTCTAAAGTATCGTATCAACTTTGCCGGTCGTGTGCCTCGTGTCATCCCTGAGGTGTTGTTATTGAACAGGAGGAGGGGGAGAGTATTGGGGCTTAACTTGCATTTGCCCCGAAGCGTTTGCGACAGGAGCAAACGCATCGCGTCATTTCGCAAATGTCCGGCATTTTTGGCGTTCTGTAAAACAGCGTGCGATTTTGACGGCGTGTCTCTTGCAGACGTTGTGAATTTCACGCTTGTACCAGTTTCAGGCTCGAAATATTATTGCCTGCATACAAACACAGCCGATTCACATGAATTTATCATAAGGCACTAGGTATTCTGCACCAGAAACACAAGCTGGTAGCGTGTAGATTTGGTAATGAATATTAGTAATTCATCATAATTACGCTGCAGGTAAAACATCTAATAATTTTGATCACGGTCATGTTTCGCGGTGTTGCCCCTTGTGGGCGTACTTCTTCGAATCTTTGAAGTATCGTATCAACTTTATCGGTCGAGCACCTCGTGCCATCCCTGAAATGTTGTTAGTGAACAGGAGTAAGGCGAGATTATGACACAGTGCATCGAAATACCAGAAAAGGAACACAGGCCCTTGTGGCTAGAATTTTTGGATATCAAGGCAGCGTAGGATGGCGTGATTCAAGAGGACTTGTGGGGAATAATGGATACACTAGGTGTGGAAGATGGAGTCACTAATCTTTAAAGGATATCTATAAAGTAACAAGGTAGTTATAAAATGGGAATTACAGGTATTCAAGCCCACAGAGATAAAACGTGGCTTAGGCAGGGGTGTCCTCTGTCACCCCTGTTATTCAAGATGTACGTACAAGGATTAGAGGCCAAATTATAGGGGAGTGGACTTGGCTTCAACCTCTCTTTCATCAAACAAGGAAAACTAATTGAACAGGCACAACCCGCAATGATGTACGCAGATGATATAGTGCTAATGGCCGACAACACGAAAGATTTGCAGAGATTAATGAACAGTTGCGGTAATGAGGGAAACAGGTTAGATTTCAGGTTTAGTAAAAAAAAATCTGCAGTCTTGATGTTTAACGATAATGAAGGTAGTGAGCTTAGGATACAGGAGGTCACGCTAGATATAACATATAAATACAAATATCTGGGCATATGGATAAGCAATGGGGCCGAGTACCTAAGCCAACACGAAATATACGTAACGACTAAATGTAACATGATTGCATCAGTGGTTAAAAATAGGGCACTGTGGAATTACAATAGGTATGATGTTGTGAGAGGAATTTGGAAAGAGGTCATGGTTCCTGGTCTGTCATTCGGCAATGCGGTCTTGTGCATGAGATCAGAAGTTCAAGCAAGATTATAAATTAAGCAACGTGGAATAGGCAGGCTTGCTTTAGGAACTCACGGGAATACACCAAATCAGGGAGTACAAGGTGATACGGGATGGACATCATTCGAGGGCAGCGAAGCTAGCAGCCAGATAAAATTTGAGAAGCGATTGAGAGAAATGAGAGAGGAGCGTTGGGCTAGGAAGCTGTTCAGCTACTTGTACATGAGGAATGTCGATACAAAATGGAGGAAGTGAACCAGGAAATTGATGGGTGGGGGGGAGGACAATAACAAGAGAGAAGGCAGGGAGGTTAACCAGGCACATGCCCGATTTGCTACCCTACGCGGGGGAATGGGAAGGGGGCATAAAATGAGAGAGAGAAGAGAAAAAAAAAGGCTTGTCAGTTGATGGGCTGACGCGTATGCAGCTGTGGCACTATACAAAGGCATGTAGTTTACACAGGCATGAAGTCTTCAAAAAGCACAAGACGGCTTTGACTGCTTTTTGAGCCGACGAAAGGCGAGGACGGTGTTCCAGTGGCATCGTATAGAGAGTGGCCGATCGTCTAATTGTCGCGATGTGTCCGAAAGCTTCTGTCTTTCAGTGGCAAATCGAGGGCAATGGCATTACAGATGGTCGATGTCTTCTTCGGTGCCGCAGACGTCGCATTCCGCATTGTCGGTCCATCCAATGAGGGTTGTACATGCTTTTGTGAACGCAACCCCCAACAAAAGGCGACAAAGAAGCGTAGCTTCACGTCGACGATGTCCGGATGGAGGTCGAAGTTTCAGTCGAGGGTTTATTTGGTAGAGTCTAGTATGTCTTATGCTTGAGGTGTTGACGGGTAAATACTTAGAAAAGAGCAGGGGGCCAAACCAAAAAGAACTATCGGTTAAAAAGAAGGTGAAGGATACGAAGACCGACATTTGGAGAATTGGCATGAATAAGAAGTCCGCAGTGGAGATCTATCGAACTTTTAAGCAGAAAATTGTCAAAGAAAGGATCTATGATAATTCTCGGGATAGTTCACTACTGTTTGAGGCCAGGACTGGAGTACTGCGAACCAAGACATATCGGGCCAAATACGAAAGGGTAGACACGGTATGCAGTGCGTGGGGAGAGGAGAAGGAAACTGCCCAACACTTGATAATGTTCTGTAAAAGGCTTCACCCTGTAGTTAAGGATGATGGCACAGAGTTTTTCAAAGCACTGGGGTTTAGGGACAGGGAGGGCAAAATAGGCTTTAAGCGGGTATAAATAACTACAAGGAAGTTATCCTAGTAGTGGCTAAAATCAAGGCACGATTGAAAATTAAATCCTTCTCTGCAAAGTACCAGTGCTTAACATCACTATTGTAAGGAAAAAATAAATCTACTTTTTGGTTCACTAAGCATTACGGCTAGGTGGCGTTAGCCTCTGCCCGATTTAAAGGGTACAGCCATATCAATACAACCATCCTCTAAATGAAGGTCCTAGTACCGTACGGCAATGTTTAATTTTTTTTTTTGCATAAAGAGAGCCGTATCATCAGCTGCACATCGCAAAGTTGGAAGTAATTTTGTGTGAGGATGGCGGTTGTGTTGTTGAAGTCTATTGTTACGACTATATTTTGTCAACTCAGAATAAGGGTACTTTTTTAAAGCCGCGAGCACAAGTGCTACCTATTCAAGCTTGGTTTCGAACGTTGAACTGTGATACTTCAGCGAAACTCTAGATTTACGATGGTCTTCTTTCTTCACTTCAGAGCTCTTTCACATATAAAATGTTACCTAAATTCTAGGTCAGCACTAACAGAACAAGTTATATTAGTGCAATATTTTGCTGCGTTATATTGCTCCTTCACCACGGCGCTTTAGATTTACATTAGGACGTGCATGCACCTCTCCAAATAACTCTCATCTTTTCAGCTCCATTTCTCACCTCCTCACTCGCATGACCTTTGGTAAAATGGAAGCAAACTGCATTATCTCGTCAGATACAACGCATGCTTTTGAGTTTTCATACTTAGCGCTAGCCAGATTTGACATTGCGACCATTTCCCTTCTTTCTTCCTCCGCAAACTTTCACTTCAAGGCGCATTTGTTCTTGCTCTCACAAGCGAGTTCTTCGAGAGAGGTCGGTCTACACCAGAGCTGCTACGGCTGCGTGAATTTTGATTGGTGGTAATGGGTGCAGAGAACAATAAATGATAAAAAAAGTGGAGGCTGTTTCAAGAGCTCGGCACCTTGAAACTTAGCAATAACACTGCCCCCGCCTCCCCAAAGGGAATTGTGAGAAAAATGCGAATGCATTTCTTGCACGGAGAGTACACAGCATAGTATTTTGAATGGCGTAAATTAATGACGAATTGAGGATGTGTACCGTACCCATTTGTTTACACATTCATCAGCCAGCGAACGATCGAGACTGAGGCACGCTCTTCACTCCATTTATATATACGTATGAGCGAACTGACAGGAGAGTGGGGGCAAGAGAAGAGAGAGAGCAAATTGCAAGAAAAGGAGCACCGAGGCACTGCACCAACCTTCTCTTAACCCACGCGGGAGCTGCGCTGAAATTGATGGATGGATGGATGGATCTGGCTGTGCCCTTAGGTCGGGCGGTGGCTCACGCCACCTAGCCATGAGGTTAAGTACTATCACTGTGTGTGAGGTTAAGGAGCTCCCGCGATGCGAGCACCCTCACACGCCAGAGCACGCTCATCCTCTCCGCTCACTCTCAGCTACTCGGCCCGCAACACCTGCTCCGGTTGCTAGGGGTGAAGATATGCGCACGTGCCCGCAGCTGTTGCTATGAGAGAGGGAGTGAGAGCAGAGAGATAACACCGGCCCGTGCGTGGACAACGACAGACGCCTGACATTCCCTAAGAAATTCATTCGCATTTAGGAGTATCTTCACTATAATTTTGTTCCTTGAATCACCTTTCAGCGTGACAATGCATCGAGACCTTTTTTTCATTCATAATATCAAAGAGCTTCGCATACACGATCAGGAAACCGATAGAAAAAAATACGCAAATGAAAAGGAAAATGAAAACCGAAGAAAACAACAACTCGACGGTATGAGAATACAGTCATCAAGCATGTACCTGTCGTCAGCTTGTTGTTTATCAGCCTCCTTTCAAGTAGATTATAGAATGGAAGCTTTATTTGGCACATTTATTTGATATCACTGTTTCTCCATCTCTATGGTGTTCGTTCCCGTATCTTTCGCCGGGCAGCGCATCACATGTCGAGTGAATGACCTGTAACGGCGCTCGCGTAGTAAAGGAACATGATCCAGGGATTTCGACATAGCAATGTCTTTAATTAGCGAGAATGCGTGCATGCTTGTTCCCGTTCATGTTGCTCAGGATCGTGCATGCTGTTGTGAAGTTGAATAGTTGGTGGAAATGCCCTGATGTCACACAACGTCGTGAACGATAACATTGGCTTGAGTATTACGTGATTATGTAATCGACTAATACGTGAACAGCCGTTATACTTTCATTTGCGAGGCCTTCACGTTGCTGCAAGATTTAGGGAAGTCCTTGATAGTGGTTCGTTAACTGAACCACATAATGACGCTGAAGCCATCGATCGCTGGGTCTTAAGCTCCTTGAGGTAGCTACGCCTATTCAGCTCATTGCCATTTAAGAGACGGGCCAGTCTTTCCTTGGCGAATGCATGCACGCTTCCTGCAGTCACCACTTTTTTTATTTTTCATTTTCTATTAATCACGACTGTGCATTCTCTGTTTATCTGTTACACGAAAGTATATTCCTACGTCCTAGGGGAGGGGGGGGCATGGGGCGGCACTGGCTCCTCGACTGAGAAATGTGAGGCCGGCTGAGCTCCCCGAATCTCGACAGTTATCATTGTCGGTTGCTGACTGAGAAACGAACTGAAGCAAAATTTTCATTCGGTGAAGCAATGACGTAATTATACATTATGAACTTTTGTAATATATTATCCTAGACTTCTCCTGACAAGGGTTTTGCCGTGTCTCGCCACCATGGAATACGTGGTTTCTACGCGGTGCCCCTCTTATTAAAGGCATATGAATCTGTGTCGCCAACTGCTGTAGGAGCCTTCGCCAGAATGGCAGATCATTGTTCTTTATCAATTTACTTCTAATTTTCACTGTAATTCCGTTACCCAACGCATTTGGTCCTGTAAGGTATTTCTCAATGAGTAAATAAATACATAAACTAACGAATGACAAAGTGCAAACACTTTGCCCTCCCCCCCACACACATACACTCGCGAGGACGTTGGTAAGGCACTGCGTCAAAGGAAGCCTTGAAATCAATACACTGTGCATTGAAAGACATCAGCTGTGAGTGTGGGGGAAAGGAAGTCAGTATAAATATTTTCTTGGTACTTCGACGAAGGCGTTCCTGAAAGCAAAAGTGAAAACGAAAATATGCTGCTCATACACAAGACGTGAAGAGAGGATTTGACAGAAGTGCCTCACGAACAAAAGAAGATTGTTACCATACGGCACCAAAAGGTCATGTGTCTTGCAGATTACTGCGACCACCAAGCTGCGCGGAAATACCGCACTTCCCGGGTCATTTCGTCAAGTCTCGGCAGGGTTAGGTGCTTCTTTTTTGTTTAACCTTTTTTTAGTTCTTTGGTCTTCCAGAAACTAGAGTTTAAAGGCTACAAATACGTGGCACAAGCAGTCATTGGGCGATGTTGCCCGGTTTCAGTGTCGAATATTTTTGCTTCATGAATATTTACTTACGTAAAAGTAAATCGACGCAGCCGTAACTCGCAATGTTGCATAGAAATCACAGATGTCTGTGATGCTCGGCCGGCAAGGCAACTTATCCTACAAGTTGAGTCAACGACGTCGTAAAGGTCATTTTACGACATACGTACTGCGGCCCCGTGTCACAGGGGGAGCCAGAGCTCCGTTACGCTTGACATGTATTCGGTTGAAAACAAGGCTCGAAACACGATACTAAAGAAAGGTACTGCCCCCTTAGAAGTGCCTCGCACTTGGGATGCCTCGATGAGCCCCAGCAGGCTGAGAGAGGGCCGGCATGAGCACGTACCAACCAACGCAAGAGAAACGCGCGGAAACACCACAACTTTGAGACAGCGGTCATGCTAACGTATTAAGATATCTTTAACGAAATTAGGTTAGTAAGTGCGTCGAAATAGAATTTCATAGTAGTAAGTTTCAGTGAAACTAATTTGAAATGTTTGTCGTAAGAAGGAACTCTCGTGGAGCCAAGTAGCCATCAAACGCAATCTTAAGCTCAGGTACTCAGTTCCGATGCATATTAGGCCAAGGAAGTTATGTTCAAACACAGGATTTTTTCCCCTTTCACCATCGTGCTCAAATGAAAAAATAAGGCGCACGTATACGTGAAATTGACGAATTCTAGGGGTCTCGAAAAGAGACCATATTCCTGGACTCTGCCATGTCATCAAAGAATATTATGTCCGTCGAAAATAACCGTTATGCGACCTTGTGTCACGCTGGAGACGCAAGCGACGTGAATTTGGGTCACCTATATTTTTTACATCCTCACCCCAGTACGGGAGAAATTTACTCCTGAATATGTGGAGCAGATTTTTCCCCAGTTTTTGTAAACGAAGCACATACACGTGGCACTAAGGTCACCGCGTGGGCCGTGGCTAAAATTATGTGTAAACCCTAGAGCCATCTTTAAGTCGAGCAGGACTTACCGATAGTCGGAACGGCGAATACTGCTCACAAGGCAAGGCGTAGTCCAACACGATGCATTATTTCCGAAGCAGTCGAGCCCGTACGCCAGGGGTTGTGCCTTGCACCGAACAATTTACAGCGTCGAAAAGCAGTGCACACGCATATCGTACGCCAGAGCTATCAAAGAACTGTGCGACCCTGTTCTGAGACACTCGCCTTCAGTGATACTTCAAACTTCGCGAGATTTCACGACATGATAGTGCCGGATGCGCTAAGTCGCGCACGGGCCATGCACAAAGGCTTGGCACTGTGCCAACCACGCTGACGTGGCAGTATAGAAACATAGCTGCTAATAGACGTGGAAGAGCTCGACGCATATATCTTGTGAAATGTCACGATAGTGGCCTTATATCACTGAAAAGTGATCGCCTCAGTATAAGCAGAGTCATTCAATCCGGGCCGTACGCGTATTTAACTACTCGCGTAGTGCGAGACAATTCACCTGGATATGGTATGTTAGCGGAAACGCTCTTTCAAGACGAGGATAACTAACAAGCGCGGCATGCCGCAGTGTCGTTCCGGCTACAAGGGAACCAAATAAGGTGCCGTTCTTTTCTTTAGCCTAAACCCCGTATTATAGAACGTCCCTTCACTTGACGATACATTTTCACTTGAGAAATCCGATCGGAGCGCCGTCTCTTGACACGGCAAGTAACTGCATATCAGCGACATTTTGCGGCAATTCTTGAGTAGCGCAGCATAATGTTTAGCCGAGAAGTGGCGCGGTGCTCAACTATGTCAAGAGTGAAGGGTGAAAGTCGAGTCGTGGAGCGTTTCTGAATACGAGGGTTAGACAAGCAGCATTGCGAGAAAGCGGGCCATCGCGCCGCAGGAAAGTAGCTATTTTAAGTTTCGGTTGATGCGTGGTTATACCAGTTAGAGACATTCGCCATTATAAATGCGTATTTATGTATTTTTAATATTGGATTTTAGAGCTCTTTTTTCTCGAATTTCCACGCCTAATGACAATACACCATCGGTCAGAAGATTAGAATATCTATACCTTTTGTAAACATATTTAAAATATATGTAGCAAAAAAAAAGCGAAATACCGACTCCCTATTGTTTTGATCTGGTGATATGCATCCAGAAGGCATCAGACACTGCTGAAATTTTAACAGATATTGAGCATCGGTAGTGGCCGAAGCATGTAGCACAATGCGCAACCGTAAGATAGGGCTCACTTGACTGTGGGTGAATGGGCGCAATAGTTGGTATTCTTGCCTAATTGCAAGTCACACCACTGGAACTTTGCTACAAATGTGCGGTGTTGAATGTGACGCACAAGTTAATATGCCGTACCTATCGCAGCGTCGTATTGTTAGGATGAAAGGCGCTCACCTGCCACCGGTGGCCACATTTCCATGAGGGCTAAATGCAACAACAGCCAAACACTGAGACTTACTTGGGGGGGGGGGTGCATGTAAATAGCCCTACGGGTAATAATGATTCGTAAGTCCCCCGCTTTTTAAAACCCTAAATGTCTAGTATTTTCTCGGCCGATACCACCACGAACTGAATCTATTGACCTGATTTTCTTTCTTTCCCAAGTGGTTATTTTAAAACTAAAGAATGCGTTTCGGCAAGCATTCGTGCATGTTCAACACTAAAAGGAAATAGGTGAAAGCAAAACCACTGGTGCGGAAGTTCTAAAAAGGAAGAATACCGAGGCTGCCCCACACGCACCTACCGCGATATCAGTTTTCGCATGACTTTTCAGGTATAGCTGCGGTATTACTTACGCAACGCCGTTAAGGAGACTACGAACGTACCCGTAGT
Source organism: Rhipicephalus microplus (assembly GCF_043290135.1). NCBI lineage: Eukaryota > Metazoa > Arthropoda > Arachnida > Ixodida > Ixodidae > Rhipicephalus > Rhipicephalus microplus. The sequence goes on along the minus strand of NC_134704.1, from coordinate 17,983,461 downwards.
ACTGAAACTCGCATACACTGGGTATTTTTATTTGGGCGTACGTAACGGTCCTAGGTACGAGGCATGATACGTTGCGTACGCTGCAAGCGAATCGCTCAACAACACTAGGGAGTAATAGCGTACGCAATAGCTGTTCCAACAACATAAAAAAGTGTGTGCTTGAGGAAATCATCGTCGTTTGTACGGCTCAGAACAATTTTGGAAAAGTGTGCAGGCTCAGCAACCCAACTGCTCGCAAAGGACAAGGTGTAGTGTATCAGGTCACCCTGTCATGTGGGAAATTCTACGTGGGGCAGCCGGGACGTTGCCTCAACGACAGGCTTAGAAAGCGCAAAAAAAATGTTGAGAAGGAAGGGGACGGTCTTTTATCCATTTATCCACGCATTGCTGCATATAAAGGTGTTCACTTGTGTTTGACCAGCGCTCGGTTATTCGCACGCACAAAGATGAAACCACGCTGTTCACTGTAAATTCGGCCTATACACAAGCTACGCCAGGAGTGTGTCACCCCCCCCCCCCTTGATTAGTATCCAAGAAAGAAGTGTCATTTCTTCATGCCACCACTTTTTGCGAGTGCTTCAGTGTCCGCCTTTTCATGTTTAAATTCTCTGAACTGGCTTTCAAAAAGTCATTGTTTAAAGTGATCACTTTTGCCTGTTTTCTCGGTTCGTCCTCATCAATTCAAAGCCGCGCTCACCACTGTGAACTCACTTTTTATTAAGCTACGCAAGACCAGAAAGAATCGGCTTTGAGTGTATGTGTGTGAATGAAAAATAGAGGGGTGGTGGAAGAAAGTTGATTTAAATATCTGCTTGGTATCTCGACAAAAGTGCCCTGAAAAAATATGTAAAAATGTAAAAGCCAAAAAATTTTGCTCACACACAATGTATGAACAGATGACGTAGAGCATAAGGGCCTCACCAGCAATAGAAAAACGTATATACAAGGCAACAAAAATTGGTGTCGCACAGATGACTACGAAAACCGATCTGTGCGAAAATACCAGGCTCTTCGTATCATTCTAATAGGTCTCACATGGTCAGATGTTTCCTTTGTTTATTTCCTTTTCCTCAGTTTTGAAGCAGTGAAAAACTGAGGAAAAGCTCTAAAATCCAATATTAAAAATACATAAATACGCATTTATAATGGCGAATGTCTCTAACTGGTATAACCACGCATCAACCGAAACTTAAAATAGCTACTTTCCTGCGGCGCGATGGCCCGCTTTCTCGCAATGCTGCTTGTCTAACCCTCGTATTCAGAAACGCTCCACGACTCGACTTTCACCCTTCCCTCTTGACATAGTTGAGCACCGCGCCACTTCTCGGCTAAAAATTATGCTGCGCTACTCAAGAATCGCCGCAAAATGTCGCTGATATGCAGTTACTTGCCGTGTCAAGAGACGGCGCTCAGATCGGATTTCTCAAGTGAAAATGTATCGTAGTGTTGTTGAGCGCACAGATGACTACGAAAACCGATCTGTGCGAAAATACCAGGCTCTTCGTATCATTCTAATAGGTCTCACATGGTCAGATGTTTCCTTTGTTTATTTCCTTTTCCTCAGTTTTTCATTGCTTCAAAACTCGCGACGAAAAGCTACAACTAAGCCATAAAAGCGTTCACTGAGCATTGTAGCCCGGATTCAGTGTTGAATATATTAACATCGTCAATAGTTCTTGAACTTACACCCCATTATTTCGACGCAGCCATATCAGGCGAGTTTGTATGGGTATATTTTTGATGTTCACCCAGCAAGGCAACCTATCCTACAGCTTGAGTCAACGGCGTCGTAAAGGTCCTTTTACGACATTTCTTCAGCCGTGCTGGAAGGAAAGAACCGTTGCACTGTCATAGCGGATGTCTTTTTGTGTGTGTGTTTTTAATGAGACGAAGCAAGAGCTTACGCCGTTCTACCTTTCACGTGGATTCGGAGGAACAAGTACGAAGTAAACATTTTTAACTTTAAAAACAACGTCATGGTTCAAGATCCATAGCACAAATACGACAAGCCATCTATGTCATGTTGCGTCTTTATTTCGCTGTCAGTGTAAATAAAAGCCGGTTTACCGTACCGGAAGCGAAGAGGTAGACACTTTGCCCAGGTAAGAAAAAAATCTTCTTTTCGCTTCTAATTAGTTCACTTAAACAATTTTTTATTTGTGCTCCTGTGATTTGCGATAATTTTAAGGCCATTAATACCTTGAAGCGTAAACTAGACTTCAATGCATTCACAGACGGGTGAAAGCATAATCATGTTTATAACTGCGCTATGAAATGCCTGCGTACAAATCTGACAGTTTGCCGAAGCAAACAGCAGCCCAAAAACACATCTTGGAATACCAAAAACAGAACAAAAAATTCTGTAGAAAGAAAAAAATTTCGCCACATGACTACAGCTGCAGTTCTACAAGATAAAATATATTCGCTGTGGCTAAGAATCACAAAGAAACAGCAAGGCTTCAGACCACTGAACTTATGAGGAACTATGGGAAGTGAATTTACCAAGCAAGAGCCTTCCGTGTCGTTTTGACCCGTAGAATGCCAAGTGACACAGCTTCGTAGATTTCATACTTTTGAGCGACCCATTTTGGAGGACCTACAGTGTCACGGAATACCCAGATCTCTCGACAGTTCCCCACACACAGCAGGAGTAAGTTTAAGATAGACACATCCCTTTGCGGGATTTGGCGAGTCGGCGTAGTTTTTTCAGTAGGTGCCTCTTCCTTTACACAACGGCCTTCAAAAAAAAAAAGTGGTAACAAGATCCACTCTTCCTTTCGACATGTGTAAGCCAGAAAATCCGAAATCCACATCCCGCTACATATAAAACGCAACAGTAAGTAAACCATAGTAAACTTTTATTGTAGAACAGAACAAAAGAGACGGTAAATTTTCATTTTTGCAGTCTTTCGCTTCAACATCTCAAGTTAGCTTTACACAGGCTTCGGATCGCAAGTTTACTTATGAATTCGTTTTCTGTAGGCATTCGGTTACGGCGGAAGTAGTGGACAACAACTATAGGCACGGTGGATTTGATACGGCAGTAGAAGCTTTGATTTGCCATGTCTCACATTGTCGAAGTCTCCGGTTTTTCTTATTATTTGGTGACCTCGATTTAGTTTAACTTAGTTTTTGAATCCGAGGGGGATCGAAATAAACTTTTTTTCTAGCTGCTCCAGAGGTTGTGGTGTAGAGCAAGACATACTGCAATAGGATCCAGTAAAAAAGGTCGTCTACAGATCACTGACAACTGAATATTACTGTTCAACATGAAAGAGCAAGCTATTCGCAGTGTTGTTCATAGATATGTCAAGTTTGGTGGGCGTTAGTGACGATGGTAACCACTTTGACAACTCTGGTAAAACCGCCTCCTGGGCATAGATCACCCCGAGAATGTCTGAAGATCCCGTCTCCTCATCGCCTCGTAGGCTTGCTCAATGACCAATGCTAAAATATCGGAG